>NW_028247331.1:0-68596 GCF_964263255.1 Lissotriton vulgaris | reverse complement strand
AGTAATCAAACACTACTGTTCTGATTTGCGTACCATAGGCTACATGCATCTGTCCAGGCACTCTACCCTACATACCCAAATGAACCTCCAACATTAGAAACACTACAATTTCTAATAACCAACCCAGATAATACCAACTTAGTAGCGCGATTCTACAGATCTTTGCAGAAGGAAATCGGAGTTACAGCCAAAAGTCACTTGACAAATGGAATCTCCTACTCGATGTGCCATTGACTGGGGACGAATGGCAATCCTATTGTGCACTCACCGAACTACTCACTCCTAATGTAAATTTGCGTATTATTCATTACAAATACGTACACCAGATCCACCACACCCCGTTTCACTTACACATACATGGCCTGAGAACAGACGCGAGATGTAAATGCTGTGGAGCTGACTCAGCTGACTTTGGACACCTGGAATGGCACTGTAACAAGGTAAAAGCTATACTGCGTACAGGTAAAATCTTGAAACATAAACAGGACTTTACACCGCAATTATACATTCTGGGGCATCTAACGCATCTGAAATCTGCCAAAAAGAAACTGGGAGCCATAGAGCTACTATTGGCAAAGAGGAGGGTAGCAATGCATTGGGACATCAGGACAGCACCCACCGTACATCGCTGGATACTGGACTCTATATACTGTAAGGATAATTTTTGTTATATGCAGAATAATTGTCCACAGCTGCTAAACCCTCTAATTTCTGGGAGCCTCTTACTGTCTACCTCCAAGAACATCCAAATCTCCTTAAAGATGAGGTGGGGACAATGTGATTACTATTCTTCTGTGCTGTTGCTTGGACAAGTTACTGATATGCTGATTGCTAAATGTTGTGGTGCTATATAAAATTGCTAATTGTTTATCGATACAGACTGCGCAGACTTGATACCGTTTGTAAACACTGCCTGATACAATGAAAATCCATTTTTTTTTAAACTCCATGGTGCAAGGGTGACTGCATTGGCATTAGGCAGCACATAGTGCTCCAGCACTGGGAAAAGACAGGAATGTGCCATATTATGTTATATATGGTGCATTCCTGTCCTTTCCCTGTCACTCGGGGCAGCGAGGTGACTTGCTGTGCTGCGTGACTTTTGTTAAATATGGCCCAGAATGCCTATATAAACAGTCACATGTTTAATGGAAATGAGATTCCACAAAATATAGCAGGAAACAAAAGAAAGCACAAAATAAAGCTGGTTGTACATTTTAAAGTAAAGAATTTGAACACAGAATTTGAGAGAAATAGACAATGTCAAAGCACTGTATGAGTCCATGTACTGGAACCACTATCTATGAATCTTCAACCTGCCCCCCCCCACCAGAAGTTGTTATCTTAAAAAAAACACAGTGAATTTAAACAATACTCTGTGATTAAATGCATCAATCAGAGCTGATACTCCCACTGCAATATACACATGCTGATGAGTTCAACCTTATGTTCATAGATACAATGAGAGTAATCAGTGCTCTTGACAGGAGCAGCAGGAATTTCACTGTCATCGCAATACAACTTTTAAACTGGTGCTAGGCATGGGCAGTGTAGGCAGCTGCCCAGAGCACCATACTTTGCTAACAGCCATGGGTCCAAAGCCAATGTGCCATAAACTATTCTTTTCTCTTCCCTCAGCTCTGTCATAGCTGCTAGGCTCCGGAGACGGGCGTTGTGGGCCCATGGTAGGTGGACCCCTTCCTGGACCTTGCAGCACCAGACGATGGCTGTAAGGCCCTCGGGGTCAGCTCACCCTCCCCTAGGCCTTGCAAACTTCACCATGCTTCTGGGGACCCTCTCCAGGGTCTCACAGTGCTGGATTATATCCCTGAAGCCCAGGTAAGTGGCTTGCCCTCCCAGGGCCGCATAGCACTAGACCATATCTGCGAGGCACGGGGAGTCCGGCCCTCTCCCTTGAGCTTCGCAACTTTAGATAATGGCTGTAAGGCCCCTTTCTCATGGACCATGCAGCTCTGAATCATGGTGGCGATGTCCATGAAGCAGGACTCTCCACCTTTGCCCTCAGATCGCTAGATCATGACTTTGAGGAACAGAGAAGGGAGTTCCCCTTCCAGTGGCCTCAGGTCACTAGATCGTGGTTAAGATCTTATGGGTGTTGTGGCCCCTCTCTTGGTCCACACAGCACTGTGCCATGGCTATGAGCATGGGACCATATCAGGGGAATAGCCATCGATAGTACAGCATGTGCATGGGCACAAGAGGTATTAGGTATCCAATTCACCAACATTCTTACTGTATTTTAGTCACCTGACAGTGGTCAGGCATGCAAAGTAAAAGTGCCCCACCCTCATTTACTGGCTGCATAGTAAATGACACACATAATTTGGTTGCATTGGCCACCTGGTTTACCTTGGCTATGTGTTTGGGTCCATAGCCATCAATAGTCCAGCAAGGTGCAGTCGTGCCAGCCTGAGGGGTATTGGGTGCCCAATGGGGGCCCTCTCCTGGGCTTCACTATACAGGATCATGGCAGCAAGGCCCAGGTGATAATGCCCCTCTCAGTGGTGTAGCTATCAATAGGGCTGCAGTTGTAGTGACACTGGAGTCCAGGGGTATTAGGGGCCAATTGTACCCAAATTATGGCTGTATTTTACGGTCCAATCAGTGGTCGGGGCAATTTACCATATTTGCACCAGGGTACATGACATCATTGCTATGCCACTGAGCCCTCTCTCATTGGACTCTCCAATGATCCAGCACTACAAGGCCCAGATTGTCTCAGTTTCACACGTTAGTCTTGTGCCCTTCAGTAAGCATGTGCAGAATAACAAATGGCCAACCTTTTGCTCTTGGTACCTACCACTATTCGCAATGGCACATAACTGTGCCTTCTTCAGCACAAAGTCAGCTCTTGTGACAATTGTAGAAAAGCTTCGCTGGATAGTGAACCAAGGTGGCTATTTAGTAAGCATGGGCGAATTTTGCGAATTCGCGATTCGCAAATTTGCATATTCACGAATTCGCAATCTGCAAAATTCGCGAACTTTCGCGAATTTGCAGATTTTTTTTGTATTCGCAAGGGTTTCTGCCAGTTCACGAGGGTTTTTTACCAGTTCGCAGACGCGAACTTACTTGTTGAGTCGCAACTGTCGCGACCATGTTGTTTCTACGTCTGGTTCATCACAGCACCCTCTGTTTCACCACTGCCACCCTCTGGTTCACACATGCCACCCTCTGGTACATCACTGCCACCCTCTGGTTCATCACTGTAGATTATGGGGGGAAAAGCACACCTGCCCTGCCTCAACTGACATTAATTAATTTGGGGCTGATTAATGTGTCACTGAATTTGAGCTGGCACCTGCTTCCTTAGCTGTAAGTGCTTCCTGATTATTGATGAGCTTGAATTTTTGCACCTGCTAAGTGCTTTCAGTTTTGCAAAATTCGTTAGCACACCTGCCCTTCGTCAACTGACATGAATGAATTAGGGGCTGATTAATGTGTCACTGAATTTGAACTTCCAGTTTGGCACCTGCTTCCTTATCTGTAATTGCTTTCTGTTGCAGTGTAATTTTTTTAACAGGACCTTTGTGGCATACTTGTAGCTATTCTCAGAGCCTGCTGTGAGGGTCAGAGCAGGGTCATAGAATAGTTGCAAGTAGGCAACTGAACTCTGGAGGGGCCCCTCAGGAAGCACTACAGGGAATGGTTACTAATGATGAGCTTGAACTTTTGCACCTACTGAGTGCTTTCAGTTTTGCAAAAATAATTTTTCTGCAATTTCGCGGGATTGGCGGGGCGCGAATTTGCGCGAGATCGAATTTGGAAGCCGCAAATTTGTGCGAATATGCGATTTGTTTTTTTGCGGCGTGTTAGTTCGCGTGGTTTTTTGCGTTTTTGCGAGCTGCTTGTAGCGCAACGAAGCAAAGTTACCCTAGCGGTCGTACATGGGCGCTGCCTTCTTGTTTGCGTGATGTATTTCCGTTTCCGGGCGCTATGTGTAATCTCGCAAAATGTGCGGCTCGCTAGTACAAGTTTGTGTGTGATCGCGGGGGAAATCTCGCGCGAACTTACCCACGCGGTCGTGAACGGGCTCGGCCATCTTGTTTTTCATTCATTGCTATGGTTCTGGGCATGCTTTCTGTATCCTCTCTCAATCTCTGCCATCCTTTGCTTGTTTGAAGTTTTTTTAATTAATTTTACTTATTATCTATCCCTCTATTTTTATAGCTCTATATTTTTGTGTTTTCTGCTATTTTTGGTTAATTTTAAACTACTTTTTTAAACTCTTTTCTTTTCTTCTTCCCTGTTCAATTTCTTATTTATTATTTACCTTCCTTTCTGCCCAGACCATGGTAAAGGGAGCCAGGAAGCAACCCGAGAAGGGGAAGGGTCCCGCACCCCGTGCCCAGCTCCCGTGCGGGCGTTTGAGAGGGGAGCTAGTGATGCCACAGGAGATCTTTAGTGTGGAGGAGGTGGCCGCACTAGTGTACTATGTACAGCGCCACCTCCCCAGGACCATCGCGGCAGGCGGCAAGATGGCAAGCGGCTACGGGCTCCGGGAGCGCCGGAAGCGGTAGGAGAAGGTGTGCCGGGCCATGTATCAACACTCTCGGGTCCGGCGCACCTACAACCAGGCCACCCACCGTTGGACGGATCTCCTGGACCGGGAACGGGACCTGCTCGACCTGCTCGGCATCGAGATCCCCCGGCTTGGTGAGTAGTAGTAGCTATTTCATCACTACGCTGTTTTCTCCTGCTCTGTGTGTTATTATATTGCATGTTTTTGTTTTTTACCAAGAGCAATAATGCTGCAGATTACATTGTAGGTAAATTATATTTCAAAATCTTCTGTGCATTTCAGGTGCACTGCTCTACTTCTCAGTAGCGTTGCTACTATGCTTATTTGTTTTCGTTTTTGTGTTCATTTCATTGGCCTGAGAAATTATGTATGAGTGTAGTTTACAGAAGTGAGTAATGCTAGACACTAAGGGGCAGATTTGCAATTACCGGCACATCCCTGCAAAGTAGCAGGGATGCGCCAGTAATTGTGCGCCACGCCACCACCACCCATGGTGCGCCGTATTTACAATGCGGCGCACCAGGGGCCCAAAACGTCACCGAAGCATTACGCATCTGTGCCGTAAAGGCGGCGCATTGCTGGAGTTGCGTCGCAACGATGGCGCAGCTCCAGCAATGCTCTGGGGTGCCCTATCTCCCCAATGCTGCGTCAAGCCGTACGTCTGCTTCAAGCAGGCGCAGGGTTTGAGTGACGCATCATTGTCCTAAAAGTGACTGATTGAAATCTTGTAGATTTCCCTCAGCCACTTTTAGGATGCGTTCCTGCGCAGGAACGCCCTCCCTTGCGCCGGAACGCCCCCTGATGGCGCAGGGCTTTACAACGTGATGCATCTCCCATATGCGTCAAGTTGTTAATATACGCCACACCATGGCGCCTCTTTTGTTCTGCCGCTGCGTCACAAAAGTCACACAACAACGGATCAAAAGAGCCGCAAGGGGCTTGTAAATCTGCCCCTACAGACTCAAGTCCAGTCTTTCCTTTGTACACCTGGCAATAAGAAGAAATAGTGGTGGTGGATTGATAGTTTGAGTATTTTAATGACTGGTTAATGTAGTAGGAAACTTGTTAGTGTTGTCACTGATCTGCAATCACGATGGAGTTTGTCTGTCACTTCTTGTGCTGCGGACTGCTGCCTGCCAGTCCTAGGCGAACCTTTTTAGTAGTTTGTTTAGTGAGTTACATAACTTTCCAAGTCGACGGTCCGCAAATCAAGCAATACTAATATATCGTAGTAGACCACATGAGATAGGTCAATATATCCTGTGGAATAGTTGTCTATTTATTATTTCGCCAAAATATTTTGTTATTGTTCTTTTGAAATGTTTGATTTGGTTGACAACAAACATCCATGTTTTCGGGTCTTTCTTTCTTTCATGTTGTACATCAGCTCCCCTCAGGGGCAAGAGGACAGAGGAGGAGGTGGTAACAGCTGCTGCTGCTGTAGAAGGCCAGGATCGGTCAGGCGAGGGCTCCTTTGCTGGCCCCGGTAAGTTTTCATTTTAATATAGAGTACCTATTTTTTCCTAGCGTTCCTCATTTGATTTTTTCTAAATCGTCTTTGATCTTCTTGTAGACTGTCTCTAAATTCTTATCCTGCCTCTACAATGACTCCCTGTGGTATTACTAGATTATTCTTATTAGTCTGTCTGTGTAGCTAACTAAGATTGCACATTTGGCAAAAGGTGTTAAACTAAACTCCCATTCTAGTCAGCAATAGCTCTATGCACTGAGTGCAGCCCTCTGGGATTGTCCATAATGTATTTACAAGTCTTCTAAATGTTTATGCTTTGACAATTCCCAACAATAAAATGTGAATGACCACCAAGAAAGAATAAGATACTACTTTACTTTTGGTTTGGATAGGAGGACAATCCATACTACTACTGTTGCAGGGACAAATCTGCACAAACAGAACTATGGACACTAAATAGTGCATTGTTTATCAATTATAATAGGCGCAGGTAGACTTTCCAAATACCTCAGTGATAACAGACTTTGAAGAACCCCCAATCTCCTTACTGACTAGATAGTGTGGCAGAGTCATTTAGCTCCCGAATTCATTGATGATTGATCCCCAATGATGATTATTATCCAACGCAGGACAAGAGTACGGAGTCAGAGTCCAGAAGTGTCAGAGGCACGGACTCATGCTTGCAAATTGCAAAACCTTTTGCTCAGTCACTCTTGACCAAAAACCACAGAGTCTATTTAAGTTTTAAAGCTTTATTAAAAGTAAATACATTTATTAAAATTAAGCTTGTCATAAAGCATAAACGGTTGATTAAAAATTGAAAAGTGCTTAGTGATTTATTTCACACATTAAGGGGCACATTATGATGGCAGACGGACCTGAGTTCGTCCGCCACCATAGAGTAGGAGGGAACCTCCGCATGGGCTGCGGAGTTCCCTCCTGTGCAATTAGGATGTGACCGCCACCCTGGCGGTCACATCCTCTATTTTTAACATTGCGGCGGGTGCGGCTTCAAGCTGCACCCGCAGCAATGTTACAAATGCACGCATTGCATTTGTATGTAGAAAGTGTCAGGCACCGCGCGGTGCCTGCCACTTTCTGCATACAAATGCAGGGGGGTACCATAGGTACCCCCCATGTGCACCCCCCACCCCCCCTTCCCCTAGGGGGTCCGCAACGGGCCCCCGCAGTGAAGTTACACATGCTTTTCCACGGCGGAAAAGCCACCGCGAAAAAGCATGTTTCAGAGCCCATCCTAATCTGGCTGACGGTGTCTGAGAGACACCGTCACCATATTAGTGCTTTTCCGCCGCGGTTGTAAGCCAACCGTGGCGGAAAAGCTGTGGACGGAAACCAGGATCCACCAGCCATCCTAATGTGGCGGTGGGTCTGCAGAGGATTTTCCGCATCCTCCGGGCCGGCGGTGGCTTCCGCCGGCCCGGAGGATGCGGAAAATCCTCCATCCTAATGAGACCCTTATTGTGGGCGAGCCGAGCCCTCACCTGGTTTGAACTTTAATTTTTTTTTTGGTGCTGAATCGTTGGTCACTCCGTCCTAGTGATGATGATCTGATCTTGCTCTTGTTCTTAGAAGTGAAGCTTCTGTCTGTTATGAGAAAAATAGTGCATGTTCAAAAGCAAGCATTCATCAGTTGTGCCAAAAAGTGCAGCAAGACAACACCCTTCCCTGGAAAAAGGGACATTTTTACTTTAGAGTAGATATTCCTTACTTATTGAGATTGCAGACTGCAGAGTGTGCTCTCTGCACGGGTGTAGTATATTTGTTGTACAGTTAAGTTACTATACTGTTAAGAAGACTTTCAAATTTAGACCAAAGTTTTTATCAACCAGGTAGTAGCCTCCTCTAAATTTACTTCAACTCAGCGGTGACATTTTTTTTGAGAATCCAAATCAGATCTGAGATGAACTTGATGGATGGGATGAACGAAAAGCGAAAGAAGGGTGTAAGTAAGTGTGGAAGGACGAGCAAGTTAAAAGAAATTATGACTGACAAAGAAGAATGATACGTGTTTGATTGGTGCCCGAGGTGGCTGGGAAGGAATATGATGCATGGCTGGGTGAAGGATGAAGCAAGGATGGGTGGAAGGAGAACAGCCAGGGTGGGTGAAACAGAAACTGTATGTGTGCGCAATATATCCTTTGGTTGAAATTCAAATGCAAGTCAAGCACGGATGTATGGCTTGCGGTTTCCCAAATAAAATGAAAAGGTTGTTTTCCCTTGAGAAAACGTAAGGTTTGTCCAGATGAGAGACATGAAGAAGAATGATTGACATATAGTTTGAATGGATGGATGCCTGTATCATGGTACTATCTGACTCTTAGATAGCATATGTGTATCTAGAGAGAGTAGACTGTCACTGGATGAACTAAGTGTTACTTTGAAGAGCATGTAACACCGCACCCGCACGTCCGTTCCAGTGTAGGAAAGGCAAGGAAAAGAAGTTTTAATTTTGTCCGAATACTACCATGAATAGTAGCAGTAGTTTGTATTGCAAGCACAGCATATATCCGGCTATTACGATGGCCACTCACTACCTCTGTTAATAGGTGTATTAGAACTCGGTCATTCATGTGTGGATGTATCACTGTTCACTCAATAAAAAGCAAAGCACCTAAAGTCATTCCATATGTAAGCAAATACATACCATGCGCAGTGATAGATAATCAGATTATTTATCTTCTTCATTTTCCTTTTCTAGTATTCATTGGCACTGTAGGGTGAAAGTTAAATTAATTAAGCAGTAGCCCTTGTGACAGAGTATTCTCAGTGCCACCTGTAATAGAAAAGTAAGAGCATCACCACCTGCATGTCCTGGACTGGTACAGTAACGCAAGTCTGTCTCACTCATCATGGCGGGCGTCTGTTTTTCTCGGTGCAAGTTGACTGCGCTGGCATTATGCAGGCTTGCAGAAGTTAACGTACCAATTTTGCTAAACAAGAGAGAAGAAGAAGAATAAGACTGGTGTACTGTCATAGTCGACTCTAATGGAGTGAGTCCATAGTGCTCATAGAATTGATTCCTTAAACTCCCACTAATGTTAGAGCAAGGATGAAGAAGTGGGAGGTTAGATAGATACTGGCCACACTAGTTATGTACTGCGCTTGCAAGTTGCTAGTTCTATTGTGACACAACTTTCTGCTGAATAATTTTGTGTTAATCTTAAAGAGCATTGGTTACAGACTATGTCTTTCTTTCTTCATATAGATGCTCCTTCCAAACCAACACCGAAGGAGCTGGCTAAAAGGGCCTGGCAACGGAGGCTGGAGGCGACTGTCGCCGAATATCGGCGGCTGGTGGCCCAGGAGGAGGGGGACACGCAGTCGACCACAACATCGACCGGAACAGCTGCATCCTCCTTCGCGCTCCCTGGGTCACCCAGTCAGCGCAGCAGGTCTCCAGCGGTACGGAGCCGGGGTGCCGCAGCCGCCGCCGAGCAGCAAAAAAATCAGCTGCCCCCCACAGCAGTACCAAAAAAGGTTGCACCGCCTTTCACTCAGGGTGTCCTACCTCGAGCAGGAGCTGTTGAACACCAAAACCCTGCTAGAGACCCTACGCAAGGAGCATGCCGAGCTGGCCCGAAGAGTGAACAGCAGCCAGCAGTAGGAGGAGACTGTCCCTTGCCCCTTTTTTAAAGACTTCTGGGGGTGGGAATTGGGAGTTGGGTTTTTTGGACTTTTCACAGACATTCGTTGGGGGTAGGGAGTGGGGGTGGGTTGGGTCTTGTGGGAGATTATTTATGTTAGGGATATAAATATACTTTAAACTTTATCTTAGCATACATGTTTTTTTTTACTGCTTTTGAGGCTGGTGGGTGGGGGCTTAACAGTATGTTTGTTTTCCTGAAACTTAAGTGGCATCTTGATTCAAGTTGTGTAAGTAATTGCCCAAATGTTTTCAAAACTAAGTGCCTCTCACAGAGTAAGTGAATTCAATAGTCCTAGGACTTTACTAGTACTACTGTCAGTCTCTCGTCTCTCCTAATACTCCATGATACTACCTCCCCCCAAACGCTTAACTTACCTGTAATTTGTGTTTGGAAATAGGGCTAGGCACAGGGCTGGCTGCACGGGAAATGGCGATTAAGGTTGGCAATCCTGGGCGGATGAAATGTCATCATTGCGGTGGTACTGGGGGTGTTACACAGTGGCAGTTGCAGCATATGAAAAAAAAGAAAATGAAACCTTGTTTGTCCTTACCGTGGCATTAGAACGGTACGATAGAGAATATAGCAGGTGACAGTACACTAGAACAGTGCCACAATGTAGCCTAACAAATGGTAAAGTATTGAAAGTATAACTACTACTTGCGTTGAATTTCTTTGACATTGGCTACTACTACAAGAAATAGTACTGAAGGTGAAGGACACAGCAGCGTAATCATTTGCCACGTCTAGGAGGAGGATGTTCTTGATGATCAATCAAGTTGATGGCGCACATGAAAATCTGCTTTCATTTGCCAATAGTCAGGGGTCTGTGTCAAGCTGAGTAAGAATATATCCTCGGATTCCTTCACCAGCCTGTTGCTATGACCTTATCCTCCCCAGCAAGTGTGTGGAATTATTGCTGTCATTTAGTCACACATCAATCAAAACCACACTCCCGGGGGAAGAGGGTTAGGGTTTGGAAAATGGATGGGAATGGGGGTTTTTGGGAAAGTTTTGTTGAGAGAAGAAAAAAAAAGCACAGCATGGACAAAGAATAATTGAAGATAAACAAATCTTTGGGTACAAAGCTATCCATAAATCTTTTAAGTGACATAAAGGAAGTGCATGCACTACTGCATGCATGGTTACTGAAAAGTAAGTAGTACTTTCGACAACCGTGAATGAAAGAATGCGACAGTACAGGACTGCAGTAATAATTATGCATTTTTACTTGCCTATCTCTGCACTCAGAGAAACACTTCGTACATTAAATTAGGTTTGAAAAATAGCAGAAGTAAAACCTATACAATGGCTGTAGGGATGAATTTAGAAGCAGAGATCAAAGAAATGCAGAGTCACACTCATAGAAGTTCACAGCAATAACGGATACTGTATCTGTATGTTGTTGTAGTTGTCCTGTTGAATTTGGGAAGTTGCATGCATCCAACCATTCCTCTTATTAGCGGGACTCCTCCATTCCATCTGACGCTCCGTCCATCAATGTTGGTGACCAGAAGACACCCTGTCCACTGCCTGCCTGACGGATGCTGAATTGCGGCTCGCTAATGTGAAGCCTGACTTCATCCTTTTTTTCCCATTGCACAGGCTGAAACCCGGCCTGTAATTATTGATGGAAAAACAGGAAGTGATATTAGAACACCACTGACAAATAAATATAAGGTATGTACGCTGTGTAGTGCAAAAAGTCACACTTTGAGTTTCCTAATAGACAGTACAATATTTTTGAAAGTGCGTACTCTGTCTGAGTCTCATTTTGAAGGATAAATAAGTATGGGCAAATTAATTTAGCGGATCTTTCCCCTCAAGCTAGGTGTACTGTAAACTGTGTTTTAGAACAAAATTAGACCTTCCCAGCAGTGCTCCCAGACCCTTACTAAACCCAGTAGCAAAAATGTAGAAGACCCCCAATCAGATCTCAAAAAACGAGGCCTAGTAGAAAATGGTGACAAAACGTACTTTGAAAGTAAAGTAGGCCCAAATCTCCCCTTACCCACCATGGATTGTAATCAAACCACTTGCAAGCAAAAAAAGTATCCATACCCAGCATTGCTCCAAAACTCGCCAACCCCCCCATAAACACCAGGAACCCCCACAAACAGCCCCCCGAAAACGGTAGAGTGAGCAAAATCTCAGAAAATGCAAAAACTTTTTCCCCAGGGATTGTCTCCAAAACACTTTCTTTCGGGTATTAGACCTTCCCAGGAATGGCTCCAGAACTGTCAACCCGGACAAAAACAAGTTTAACACCCCCAACAAGCCAAAAGGCAAAACCCGGGAAAAGCCACACTTAAAAACTTTGGGCCTACCTGGAATTCAGTCCAAATGCGCTCTGCAGCTAGGCCCCAACTCCCCTTTTCCACCACGGATTTTCTGAAAAACAAATGCAATCAACATTAGACTGTGCCAGCAGTGCTCACAGACCCCAAAACCCACCCCCAACAACCTAAAAGCCCCCCAAACAGCACCCCAAAGACAGGCAAGTGATCAAAAGCGCAAAAACTTTTTCACCATGGATTTGGTCCAAAACACTTGATTCCAATATTAGACCTTCCAAGCTATGCCCCCAGACCCCTGCAGCCACCTGCAAAAAAGCAGAACACCCCAAACAGGCAAAAAGCAAAAATGGGCCTACCTTCAATTCTGTCCAAATGCGCTGTGCAGCTAGGCCCTAACTCCCCTTTTCCACCATGGATTTCCTGAAAAACAAATGCAATCAACATTAGATTGTGCCAGCAGTGCTCCCAGACCCCAAAACCCACCCACAAAAAACCTGGAAGCCCCCCAAACAGCACCCCAAAGTCAGGCAAGTGAGCAAAAACGCAAAAACTTTTTCTCCATGGATTTGGTCCAAAACACTTGATTCCGATATTAGACCTTCCGAGCTGTGCCCCCATACCCCTGCAATTCTTAAACAACAAGGGACCCCAATCAAGTCAAACAGGGACCTCGGGGAACAGTTTTATGGAAACAACAGTGGTCCCATGCTTATGTGATACAAATCTCAAGTGTATGGCATGCGTCCAAAGTTGCTATAATGTGCCTATAGGGCATTAGTGATTACAAGGGGATGTTGATCGCGGTGCTAGTGACCTAAAATCGTGGTAATATCGTGTAACTAGCACTTGCCGGAAAGTGGGGCTACTTCAGACTGATGGGCGCCTTGCACTGCTTACCGAGGCAGAGCGCGTGTGGGCACCGATAGTAAATACCGTCAAGATGCCCGTTTTTTAGCTTGGACCAGTCACCCTATAAAACGAGGGAAGTATATTAGAGCAGGCCGGTGGTTGGGGAAAGCCCGGCGGGCGAAAAAAGAAAAATAACAGTAGTCTTACCACAATGGAGCGTCAAGTATTGCCGGTTTACACAATCGTAAACGGGCGACGCCAGGACAAGCCTGAGAAAGAATAATAATAAAGTCTATAAAAACCAGATCAACATCCCCTTGTAATCACTAATGCCCTATAGGCACATTATAGCAACTTTGGACGCATGCCATACACTTGAGATTTGTGTCACTGCCTCAACAGCAAGGTTATGTATAACATCACTCCCTGACGATCCAGCATGTGCACGGCGCACGTAAAGTCACTTCACTTATTCTTGTATGTATCCTGTTTCTAAAGTATATTTTTATCTTCTTCTTCATAGGCAAAATTGAGGTTTAATGTAAAGGCAAAGTATTTAAATTGTCCTGATGATGGTTTCTAAGATTTTTTGATGAAACCGAAACGCCGTCGACTTGCTTATGCACCCGATACAAATCTGATTGTTTGATTTTATGTAATGGTGCAGCTTGATATTTTCTGTACAAATTTATATGTAAACAGAAAAAACGTTTGTTTTGCCTTGAACCTTTCCTACTATCTTCACTTGTGTTCACCCCGTTAGTGTCGGGCACAGGCTTGTGTACCACACAGGGGCATTGTGGAAGGTATTCCTGACATCTTATTTGTTGAAGTACTGTGTTTATTAAGTAAACCTGGAAGACCTCTGTCCGGCTGGACATGTCCTTCTGAAAATATAGAAGCGATTTCGTCTATATTTATTTGTTTTGTTGTATCACATAAGCATGGGACCACTGTTGAACCCATACCCCTGCAGCCACCCGCAAAAAGCAGAACACCCCCAAACAGGCAAAAAGCAAAAATGGGCCTACCTTAAATTCTGTCCAAATGCGCTGTGCAGCTAGGCCCTAACTCCCCTTTTCCACCATGGATTTCCTGAAAAACAAATGCAATCAACATTAGACGGTGCCAGCAGTGCTCCCAGACCCCAAAACCCACCCACAAAAACCTGGAAGCCCCCCAAACAGCACCCCAAAGACAGGCAAGTGAGCAAAAGCGCAAAAACTTTTTCTGCTCCGATTTTCTCCAAACCACTTTTATCCGGTATTAGACCTTCACAGCAATGCCCCAGACCTGTCAACTCACCCGCAAAGAAGTAGAACACCCCCACAAGTGCAGAGTCTTTCTTCATTCTTCCTCTCACCAGGCCGGGTCACCCCCTTGCTCCTCCTGCCGCCTCCTGCTCCTGCCTGCGAGCCCTGACGCCTTCTTCCGCCGCAGACTCCCCCCTGGCCCCCCGAGCGGCCCAGCCACAGCAGAGCCGATTGCTCACCAGTTTCCCGCCGCAGCTTGCCACAGGCCCTGCCCACCACCGGCCCATTGGCCGAGCCGCTCCCGCCGCCCAGCTGACCCGCCCTCCCGTCCCCCTTCTTATGACGCCCCCAGAGCGACCGCGCAGCGGACGCGCGCAGCGGGAGCGCCGACTGAGCGCCAAAGGTAAGCCTGTCTGCGCCCGTCCGCGCCTGGACCACGCCCAGCACCAGGACCCCTGGCCCCCGCAGACCCCAGCCCACCCACCGGACGTACGACGCCACCACCCTCAACGCACTCAACACCAGCCGAATCCCAGGATGCTACCGAGCCACCCCGAGACGCACCCACGGGCCCTTCTGCTGCAACTCCTGCAAGTTCACCTGCATCCGGACCTGCACTACTCCAGCACCAACCAAGACCAAGACGAGCAACAGCAGCAGCAGCCACCTGAAATGCATCCTGCTCAACACCCGCTCCGTCTACAGACATGCCGTCGAGCTCTGGAACCTGCTGGACACCACAGCCCCAGACGTCGCCTTCCTCACGGAAACCTGGATGAACGCCTCTTCAGCGCCCGACATCGCCATCGCCATCCCAGACGGCTACAAGATCATCCGAAGGGACCGCATCAACCACACCGAGGAGGCATCGCCATCATCCACAGGAACACCATCCGCATCACGACCAACACCGACGACACACTCGCACCCGCCGAGCTCCTGCACTTCCAGGTCCACATCAACCCCAAGACCACCCTCAAAGGCACCCTCATCTACAGACCCCCGGGACCACGCATACAATTCAGCGAAGACATCGCCGACTTCATCAGCCCGCACGCCCTCCTCTCCGCTGACTACATCCTCCTCGGGGACCTCAACTTCCACCTGGAAAACAACAATGACCGCAACACCACCACCCTGCTGGACAACCTCGCAAACCTCGGACTCAAGCAGCTGGTCACCACCCCAACCCACTACGCCGGACACACACTCGACCCCGTCTTCTCATCCAGCAAGGACATCGCCTTCAGCCACGCCACCGGACTCCACTGGACGGACCACAGCTGCGTCCACTTCAGCTTCAGAAGGACAACGATCCACCACCACCAGCAACAGGTTGCACTCAGAAGCTGGAACAAGATCACAGCCGACCAGCTCGCGACCTCCCTGAGCATGAACCCTCCAACCAGCGCAACGAACCCAAGCCAGGCGGCCACCAACCTCGAGAAGTGGATCAGCAACTGCGCAGACGACCTCGCCCCTCTGAAGACCCCGCCTAGCAGACCCGGCAGCAAGAAAGCCCCATGGTTCACCGACGAACTCAAGAGCTCCAAGAAGAACTGCCGAGCCCTCGAGAGAACCTGGCGCAGAGACCCAACACCGGACAACATGACTGCCCTCAAGCTCGCCACCCGAAAACACCACCAACTCATCCACGCCACCAAGAAAACCGCATTCAAGGAATGACTGGACAACAACGCACACAACAGCTAGGAACTCTTCAACATCGTCAAAGAGCTCTCCAACCCCAACGCCGGAAACAACGACATCACCCCTTCGCAAGACCTCTGCAACTCCCTCGCCTCCTACTTCCACAACAAGATCGCGGACATACACAACAGCTTCAGCACTCAACCGACTCCCGCCACGACCGAACCACCGCCCCCCACCACCACCCTCCGCGCCTGGACCCCGATCAGCACCGAAGACACCGTCCGCCAGATGAACTCCATCCACTCCGGATCTCCTACCGACCCCTGCCCTCACCAAGTCTTCAACAAGGCCGACGCTGTCATCGCACCCCACCTGCGGGACATCATCAACACCTCCTTCGACACCGCTACCTTCCCGGAGAGCTGGAAGCACGCCGAACTCAGCGCTCTACTAAAGAAGCCATCAGCCGACCCCACCGACCTCAAGAACTACCGCCCCATCTCGCTGCTCCCGTTTCCTGCAAAAGTCATCGAGAAGACCGTCAACAAGAAGCTGGCCACCTTCCTTGAGACGAACGAATCCCTCGACCTCTCGCAGTCTGGCTTCCGGGCCAACCACAGCACCGAGACCGCCCTGATCGCAGCCACCGATGGCATCCGAGCTTTGCTTGACAACGGAGAAACAGCGGCCCTCATCCTTCTAGACCTCTCCGCGGCCTTCGACACTGTCTGCCACCGTACACTAGTGCAGCGACTCAGCAACGTCGGCATCCAGGAGAAGAAACTGGAGTGGATCATCTCCTTCCTCGCCGGAAGGACACAGAGAGTCCGCCTCCCCCCGTTCAGATCTGAAGCCACCAAAGTCATCTGCGGCGTTCCTCAAGGCTCCTCGCTCAGCCCAATCCTCTTCAACGTCTACATGAGCCCCCTCGCAGACATCGCACGCCAGCACAACCTCAACAACATCTCCTACGCCGACGACACCCAGCTGATTCTCTCCCTCACCAACGACCCCGCCAGAGCCAACCTTCACAAAGGGATGAAAGAGGTAGCCGAATAGATGAAGAACAGCCGTCTGAAACTGAACTCGGACAAGACGGAAGTCCTCATCCTGGGATCCTCACCCTCCGCCTGGGACGACTCCTGGTGGCCCCCCGCCCTAGGCAGCGCACCCAAACCAACAGACCACGCACGCAACCTGGGCTTCATCCTGGACTCCTCCCTCTCCATGACCAGACAAGTCAACGCCGTCTCCTCGTCGTGCTTCAACATCCTGCGCATGCTACGTAAGATCTTCCGGTGGATCCTCACCGAGACCAGGAAGACGGTCACCCAGGCCCTCGTCACCAGCCGTCTGGACTACGGCAACTCCCTCTACGCCGGAACCACCGCCAAACTCCAGAAGAGACTCCAGCGGATCCAGAACGCCTCAGCACGACTCATCCTGGACATCCCCCGTCGCAGCCACATCTCCGGACACCTGAGAGACCTGCACTAGCTCTCGGTCAACAAGAGAATCACCTTCCGACTCCTCACCCACGCACACAAAGCCCTACACAACCAAGGCCCAGGATACCTCAACAGCCGCCTCAACTTCTACGCTCCCAAACGCCAGCTTCGATAGACCAGCCACGCCCTCGCCGCCGTCCCCCGCATCCGAAGAGCCACCACAGGGGGACGGTCCTTCTCCTACCTCGCCGCCAAGACATGGAACTCCCTCCCGACCCACCTCCGCCTGACCCAGGACCACCTTGCCTTCAGGAAGCAACTCAAGACCTGGCTGTTCGAGCAGTAGCGGACCCCCTCCCCTAGCGCCTTGAGACCCTCTGGGTGAGTAGTGCGCTATATAAATGCTTTGATTGATTGATTGATTGATTCATTGGGCGTAATTCAGCAATCTGCTTTGAGGGAAATAGGAGTCTGGAGGAGGAGGATAGAGGAGCTTGTTCTTGTGAACTTGTGAACCTGAGGAATGCAGACTGCGGCACCTTCAAATCAATAAGCAAATAAGTGAAGACAGTTCTGCTGATGGGCTTGTTTTTGTGATTAGGTGATTAAAGTTTTTTTTATTTAGATTTTGCAAAACAAAGAAAGACAGACACACAGGAATAAAAGTGAATAAGGACGAACAAGAAAGTTAGTGATTCATTGACTCATTTTCAGGGCTCGGTGTCAGGGAAGAAGAGCTCGTCCTCAAACTCTGGGAATTCAGACGGGAGTAGGTCAGTTAACAGAGAAGAACTTCCCTCATCTAAGTTGGTGTCCTCCTCGTCTTCTTCCTGCGTGCATTCTCGTATTTTGTAATCTGGTGGTATGAAGTGCTGATTCATCTTGATCATTGTTAACCTCTCCATATTTTTGGGCAAGAGGCGGGTCCTTTTGGAAGTTACAATGCCACCAGCAGCACTGAAAGCACGTTCAGACGACACACTTGCGAGTGGGCAAGACAAATAATTAATAGCCAGGTTGGTGATCTCTGGCCACACATCTCTTTTCCCATGCCAATACGCCAATGGGTCATCATGAACATAGACCTCTGTTGAGTCATTCAGATAGGCCTGCACCATCGACTCAAGGTTCTCCAGGGTTCCTACACTTTGCTTACTTTTTTCTGGGACCTTTTGAGAAGCAAACCCAAGCTGAGTTAGCCAATCCTCCTCTTCACACAATATTACTGTTGTGTCTGTTGCAGATGATACGGTTGCTGGTGTCGTTAACGGCTGAGAGGGAAAATCACTCACTTCTGCCACAGCCACAGATGCAGAAGTGGATTTTTTTGACTCCGGATGGCCGCCTGATGCTGATATACTGCCTTTTCCTTCAATTTCCTGCCGTTCTCTTTCAAACCGAGTGGCTGACACAGCTAGCCAATGTTTGTACTTTGTAACATCTGCGTCATTAAAAGGAAAGAATACTCTGCCTGCCACTGCCTTTTTGTACCGTGGATCCAAAATAGTAGCAGAAATGTAATGCTGTTCTGTGTGGATCTTTTCAAGACGTTCATCGCAAAGTAGGCGCTGTAATAACTTCTCCGCCAACTCAAATGCTTCTTGCTTTCCATCTTTTTGAAACGTAGAAGACACCACCTTCAGTTGGTGCTCTAGCATGCGCAACAATGGGATAGCTTTTCACAAATTACAGTCCTCCCTGCTGACTGCACGCGTGAAGACCTCAAAAGGACGAAGCATGTCTGTCAGGCTTTTAACTAGCTGCCATTGCTCCACCTGTATCCTCAGGTCAATCATAGGTGTACCCAGTTTAAAGAAATACTGATCTACTACCGCATACTGCTCATACAGACGCTCAAGCATGTAGAAGGTTGAGTTCCAACGCGTTACCACCTCCTGGATGAGTGCTTTCACTGGCAGTTTACGTTCATGTTGCAGGCACCTCAGCTGCTTCCGGGCCTTAAAAGAATGGTTGAAATGTGTACACATTCTTCGGTAGGTGGTCAGTAACTCGTAGACTGGACTTTCTTCACTCAAGAATTTTTTAACAACCAGGTTTATACAGTGCGCCAAACACGGCACTCTGAAATAGTTACCCTTATCCATGGCCTTAACTACATTGGCGGGTCCTTTTGGAAGTTACAATGCCACCAGCAGCACTGAAAGCACGTTCAGACGACACACTTGCGAGTGGGCAAGACAAGTAATTAATAGCCAGGTTGGTGATCTCTGGCCACACATCTCTTTTCCCATGCCAATACGCCAATGGGTCATCATGAACATAGACCTCTGTTGAGTCATTCAGATAGGCCTGCACCATCGACTCAAGGTTCTCCAGGGTTCCTACACTTTGCTTACTTTTTTCTGGGACCTTTTGAGAAGCAAACCCAAGCTGAGTTAGCCAATCCTCCTCTTCACACAATATTACTGTTGTGTCTGTTGCAGATGATACGGTTGCTGGTGTCGTTAACGGCTGAGAGGGAAAATCACTCACTTCTGCCACAGCCACAGATGCAGAAGTGGATTTTTTTGACTCCAGATGGCCGCCTGATGCTGATATACTGCCTTTTCCTTCAATTTCCTGCCGTTCTCTTTCAAACCGAGTGGCTGACACAGCTAGCCAATGTTTGTACTTTGTAACATCTGCGTCATCAAAAGGAAAGAATACTCTGCCTGCCACTGCCTTTTTGTACCGTGGATCCAAAATAGTAGCAGAAATGTAATGCTGTTCTGTGTGGATCTTTTCAAGACGTTCATCGCAAAGTAGGCGCTGTAATAACTTCTCCGCCAACTCAAATGCTTCTTGCTTTCCATCTTTTTGAAACGTAGAAGACACCACCTTCAGTTGGTGCTCTAGCATGCGCAACAATGGGATAGCTTTTCACAAATTACAGTCCTCCCTGCTGACTGCACGCGTGAAGACCTCAAAAGGACGAAGCATGTCTGTCAGGCTTTTAACTAGCTGCCATTGCTCCACCTGTATCCTCAGGTCAATCATAGGTGTACCCAGTTTAAAGAAATACTGATCTACTACCGCATACTGCTCATACAGACGCTCAAGCATGTAGAAGGTTGAGTTCCAACGCGTTACCACCTCCTGGATGAGTGCTTTCACTGGCAGTTTACGTTCATGTTGCAGGCACCTCAGCTGCTTCCGGGCCTTAAAAGAATGGTTGAAATGTGTACACATTCTTCGGTAGGTGGTCAGTAACTCGTAGACTGGACTTTCTTCACTCAAGAATTTTTTAACAACCAGGTTTATACAGTGCGCCAAACACGGCACTCTGAAATAGTTACCCTTATCCATGGCCTTAACTACATTGGCGCCATTATCCGTGGAAACATAACCAATCATGCGTTTTCTTGGGGACAGCCATTGAAGGACCTTTGTGTTAAACTCATGCAAAATGTTTTCTCCTGTATGATTTTTTTCCATGGCAAACATGGCTAGTGTTGCATGTTTCCGAGCAGCTTGAAAAACTTTGTCCGGGTCAACACCTGCGGTTAGCTTTGCTGTAACCCCTGAAAAAGAGACCCAGTCTGCAGTGATGCACATGTATTCAAGGGCTTGGCAACTGGTCCACATGTCTGTTGTCAGATGTATAGTGTGAACAGCACTCTTCTACACAGCTGCCCCAATCACCTCCAGCACATCTTCATGTATTGCTGGAACCGCAACTCTGGCAAAATAGAACCGGCTAGGAACCTTCCATTTAGGGCAGAGCGTTGCCACCATTTCAAGAAAACTTCCCCTTCCACAAAAGAAAAAGGGAGAAGGTCCAGCGCTAGCATTTTAGCCAGCTTAGTGTTATACAGCGGGCCATTGGGTGATTGCGTTCAAATGGCACTTCTGAAAACAACATGCTTCTAATGGTGGGCTGGACCATTTTACGGGATGATGATGACTTCTTCGACCCAGTTACGCTCAGTGATGATTAACTTTTTCGCATTGATGTCTCACTCTCTCCCACACTCTTAGTGTGGCTCATATATATTGCAGGGGGTGTGCTGCTGACAGGGGTACTGGGTCTAACTGAAGAAATGTTTGAGGCTTCTTCCTCCTCGTCATCATCAGATGAAACATCAATGGATACAATTTGTTGACTTGCAATTCGGGCTGCCTTGATCTCCCTTTGGTGCGCATGACATTTGACAGTGTGCTGTCTCTCAAGATGACCTCTCTGGCCACCGGTACCAAAGTGGGTACCAAGCTTAGCACGACTAACTCGAACCTTAGAAATGGTACAAATGGCTATGTTTTCCCTTGTTGGGCTAACACTAAAGAAGTCCCAAACTGGGGACTTCAAATGTCTGTGGGGGGCGGAGGAGGCGATACTGGGAATGCTAATGCCAGATGAAGTGGAGGATGTGTGTTGCCGAAATTTACTACGTTGTGCACTTACAGCACCACTAATTGAGGAAATGGAGGTCGAGGTGGATGGAGGTCCCTTCTGGCGAGAAAATATGGAAGCTGTAGGTGGTGGTGTACTAGTTAACTGCATTGGTGGTGGTCCCATTGACATGTCGCCAACATCCCGCTCAGCAGCATTTCGGGATAGAGTAAAAATGTCTGTTTGCTGCATGCCCGCTGAGGCTGGAGTGACATCTATGATGACTGCGTTGTCGTCGTGAGAGTCTTCATCAGCAGGAGTATACGCCACTTCTTGTTCAGCGTCATCATCACACTCCATAACTATGAGACTTTCGGGGACCTTCCTTTTACGTTTAGCTACCTTTGTCAGATCATGGTGTGCCTCACTCTCAGACGGCGCTGGTGGTTCCCAATTTTCATCCATATCATCAGAAGGAAGGGGGCTTGAAGAAGATGTAGACACCATCCTTGATCTTTTCTTTGCTGGGGATCTGGAAGACAATGAATCATCAGGAGGAGTGGCTTCCTCAAATGATACCTCGGGTTGAATGTCGATTTCCTGATGTGTCCCTACTTCGGGAGGAACAACTATTGTGGGCTCTTGTGCCGCTCCATGCACCTCTGCTTGCGCCTCTCCTTGCGCCGCCTCTCCTTCCACATGTACTTGGGCTTGTACTTGCACATGTGGTTGTTGTTGCGTCTGTGGTTGTTGAACACTCGTCAGATGAGTTACAACAACCTGTGTTGATTGAGGGATGCTGCTACTTTCTTGCGATGAGCCAACATCACTGGTCGATGGTGATTGAACAACTATACTGGCTGTCTCTGCAGCACTCAAGGGCTTGGACCTAAGTTGGCGTGGTGGCACTGAGCCCAATAGAGCAGAGGTGCTGCTCCCAGCTTGGTCCCCAGCAGACCCCGCTGCTGCTGCAGGCGTACTTTTTTCCCCCAAAAAATGCGGCGGTCGGCACACCAGTCTCCTTGGTAAGTGGCGCCACTTGCTTCTTCTGCTCCTTACTGGCAACTTTCTTGCTAGAGGAGCTACGGGCAACTTTTTTTGGGGCCATCTTCTTCAGATGTCAGAACAGCAGGCCGCAGTTGCACAAGTTGCAAAGTTGTCTGTGACCACACGTGACGTTGTGCTGCACACAGCGCAGCAGGACTTGTTCCTGGCACTGACGAGGAACGATGAGGCTGATGATTCGTCTTTCTGCACCTAAAAGCAAACGAATCCAGAGGAACATCAGTTAAATAAATTTTGCATATGTAGCGCTTCAATTAATAGTTTGCAAGTAAGCATTTTTATTATACCCACCCCCCAAAATGGAAAAACCAATTAAATGCACCACTGACAGAGTACCCCTGGGCATAATGGATGAAAGCATGGCAGACTGGGTGCAGGCCTATGGCACAACAAAGCATACTGCCTGGCTTCAAAATGGCCCCTAGACCCCCACCCACATGGCCATGCCCTGCCTGGACCAGGCCTCAAAATGGCCCCCACCCATATGGACAGACCCTAAAAAATCGAAAAACACATAAAAATCACCACAATCCAATGCCATCCATGCCCTCAATGATGGGAAGAAAGACCAATCAAGCGCACACAGCAATTGTCATGATATGAGTAATCAAGGTAAGGTGTTTAAGGATAAGATCACACACGAGTGTTCTTTCTATCTTGTTTTAATGGGTATGTGAATGGTCCCCCTATCAAAGGAGACCCACTAAGAAAGACGAAGAAAGACACCAGCCGACACGTGTTTCGTCAGAAAGGGTGTTAACCCAATGACTCTTCAGGGCTGGGGGTGACATAAAAGAAAAGGGGGTGGGAATGATATAAATGATAATGCGAAAGAACACATTACATGGTGAAAATAAAGGAAAGGGATACCTAGTGTGTGTGGAAACCATATGAAGAGAGTGAGGAGGGACACTGAAAGTGACTTGCAACTCTATAAACTAAACACCTATAGTGAGAAAAAAACATTATTGTGACCACATAGTGATGGGTGTCTTAACATGTGAAATGACAATAATGAAGGTATAGGAGAACAGAGAATTTTTAGGGAAAAAGAAGCACGGGAGGAAGAAACACAAGAAAACCTAGTTGAATTGCCTAAATATTGACCACAGTCCTGGTTGACTGCCTGTAAAAAAAGGAAGACAAAAAAGGGGGTACGAAGACGTAAAATGCAAGTGAGTGAGGTGATGTGAGACCCAGTGAGGTATTAACATGACTGAGGATCGGTAAAACGGTATTGACCACACTGCAAATATAAATGTTAGGATGCGTAGTAGATGACGCGCCCTGGTACCTTGGGAAAAAAAACAGTATATATGCTATAAAGGAGAACAAAACAACAGAACTGGTATAAGTACAAACGAATGACAATTGTATAAATGAGACACGTTTCTTCAATTATTCCACCTAGTCGAGGGGAAAAGAATGTTCACTGTGCCTACAACAATTCTAATAGGTAGGCAGGTTTCAAAGCAAGCGGTAAACCTAGCGATTAAAGGAAAACACATACTGAAATAACAAAGTGTCATTGACCAAAAAAGTGAAAGCGCCTGCCGTGTACAGGACCGGGAGAAAAAGGTAAAAGTACAGAGATAATGCAGAGTGAAATAAACGGAAAAGTGTAGAAAGAAGCCAATAAGAAAATTTAGAGAAGAAGCTGAGTAAACTGGAAAGAATGAAAATCAGGGGTTGGGTAAAAGGGAGGTACCTGCAAAAGTGTGGAGTATCGTAGTATCTGTGGGTGAAAAGTAAGAATGAGGGTATTAGGATAGTAGTAGCACCGGGTAAAGAAGTGCCCCGCCATGTTAGGAAAAAACAACAGTTTAACGAAGAAAGGAATCTGACTCACCGGGGGACCGGTGATAATTCCAACCCGGTCCTAATCGGGTGTTAAAGCCAAGTATGTGCAAAAATCCACACAGAGTGTAAAAGGCTGAAGGATAAGAGGCTCGTGTTGAGACATAGGCGCGTAATGCAATGCAACGAGCGGCTACATCAGGGCAAGGTATAGGCACAAAGGAACACAAAGGCAGAGGAGAAGAACTGCCCATGTGTTTTCTTACCTGTATGCCGATGAGTAACGCGAGAGGTATTGCCGGATACGGGAAACACCCACGCTGATGGTGAACTCATCATATATAGCCCAGCATGCAATGCGTCAGAATAGAAAATGACAACTAGACCGCTCATGGCCGGGAGGGTATGTGTAGGTGGTTGCTGGAAATAAAAAGGAGACTTGGCTCCAGAAACGGGTGTCTGCTAAGGAAAAGAGATAGTGAATGTAAACACAAGGGTTGAAAAAGCAAAAATAAGACGGGAGAACCTGTTAGGTTCAAATTGTAACGTCTTAAAATAAAAAAGGGAAAACTTCTAAGACAGGATAGAGATGAAGAAAAGGTACGTAGTCCGCATAAAGGCTTGGCTTAGTGTTTTAGAAGGAATGCAAAATTGTGTTAAAATGACAACCCCAATGGGGGTATGGAAGCAAGAGGAAAAAGCATAGAAAAGCAGCGTGTTAAAGTTGCAGAGAAAAAAATGAAATGGACAGAAAGGCGACAGAAAGATAAGACAAAAGATATTGGAGCATAGGATTTCAGTGATAGAAATGTACATTTGTGTTTATGACATCTATTGTATTTTTCATAAAGTTAATTCGAAGAAATGATTGAACAGGAACAATCATATGTTACATCTGTCATAGTTTTTGGTCCTAGAAAATAATGAAGCTCATCATCCGTGTTCTGTCTGTACTTTACTGAGTTAAGGCGCATGATCCAGGTGGCTTCCTGGCGTCTTAGTCTTAGTTCTCAATTGCCACCTGTCACATTCGCATCTGTTACATCAATCTCAAAGAAATTGAAATTCTTTGTTGTCCCTTGTGAGGGGCAGGTGGCCATGTGTGTTGCCATGGGATAACGTGCATCTTGTTGGAAAATGGCTCGTGCATGTTCTCTGATTCGTTCTCTCAGGGGTCGGATTGTACTGCCCACATATAAACTGTGGTACGTGCATTGAATGATGTATACCACATATCTGGTATTGCAATTAATGTTAGTATTGATGGTGAATTGTTGTTTATGGAAGCCACTGAAGGTCTTAACGCCATGGTTGGCCCATCTGCACATTCCACAGTTACCACATCTGTAGAAACCCTTGGATCTTTCTGTTAGCCATGTTGTGTTGCTGGTGCCATGAGGAACTGTAGGACATAGTCTATTTCTTAGGTTTCTTCCACGTCGATATGTGATCTGGGGTCTGATTGTGATTGCATCTTTTAAAGATCTATCTGCCAGTAGGATGCCTCAATGTTTGCTGATGCTTCTTTTTACTGTCGAGCTTATTTCGTTGAAGTCCATCACCAGTCTAACTGGTTGGTGTGCAGTGATCTGTGTTTTTTGATTGGTGAGAGTGGCTTCTCTATTGATTTGTTTGATTCTGTTCTTTGCTTTGCGTAGTACCTGTGGTTTATATCCCCTCTTGGAGAAGCGTTCGGTCATGTCTTGGATGCATTAGTCTAATTCCATATTTTCACTGCAATTTCTTCTAGCACGTACAAACTCTCCGTATGGAATGGTATTGATCTGGTGAGGGGGATGTGAGCTGCCTGCGTGTAATACCGCATTACAAGAAGTTTCTTTTCGGAACAGACGACTGTGTAGGGCATTGTTTTTGATGTAGAGCTCTACATCTAGGAATGTGACATTAGTGGTACTTATATGACTGGTGAATCTCATGTCCATGTTGTTATCGTTCAGGTATTTGCAGAAGTCCTCCAGTTTTTCTTGTGTTCCGGACGAGATGAGTAGACAGTCGTCGATGTACCAGCCCCAGTACACAATATGGTCGACCCAGGGCAGGCCTTTGCTGCCCCAGATGAATTCCACTTCTAGTGCTCCCATGTAGAGGTTGGCAAAGGAAGGGGAGAATCTAGACCCCATGGCTACTCCCTTGGTTTGTCTATATCACCGTTTGTCATAGAGAAAAAAGTTGTTCATAAGTATGATGTTCATCATGGATGTAAGCATTTTGGTGTGTTCCCATAGAGTGATAGGTCTGTTCTTCAGACATTTATTCACAGCTGTGAGTCCCATGCTAGGATTGATTGAGGTGTAGAGAGAGACTACATCAAAGGTGGCCATAATAGGATCTGATTGCCACTCCATGTCTGTGAGGATACCTAAGATATGTTTGGTATCCTGTATGAACGATGGTAGATTGCTGACCATTGGGTTTAGGAACACATCCACATATTGTGATAACTTCTCTGTAGGACCTCCGATGCCTTATACAATTGGCCTGCCGGGTGGGAATGTGCCTGCTTTGTGGATTTTAGGCAGGGTGTATAGACAAGGATAAGTTGGTCTAATTACCTTCATGTAAAGGAATTCGTCTTCATTGATTAGTCCTTGCATGTTCCATTCACAGAGGTGTTTGTTGATAAGATTGGTAAGAGGACCCATAGGGTTGTAGTCTAGTGTTGAGTAACAGCTGGTATCAGATAGTTGGGTGAGAATTTCGTTGTGGTAATTGTAGTATTCCATGTTAACATTAATCATCTTTGTTCATGACCACCACATTTCCCCCTTTGTCAGCTTCTCTAATGATGAGATCATGGTTGTGACTGAGAGATTTTAGCGCAAGTCTTTCGTCCCTTGTCATAATGTCTAGATTTTTTAGTACTGAGTTTATTCTCATATTTCTCAATGTCATTCAGGACCAGATTGTAGAATATATCCACTGAGTTACCTCCTGGTAAGGTGGGAGTCCATTTTGATTTCTTTTTGAAGCCACTCCCCACTGTCTTATTGGTTTCTAGCTCCAGGTCATTTAGGAGATTTTCAAAGGAGTTTGGCGGATCATCAAAGTCTGTCAAGGAGAGTAGTAGATGAGTGGCTTGCACATCATTGATGCTAAGGGCATTTGGGAGGTCATTTTGAGGTGTGCTCGAGATACTATCTGCCATGTCTTGACGACTAGAAAAATGTTTTTTTAGTTTGAGTCCTCGTATAAATTTGAAGAGATCTATTTTAACCCTACAAGGGTCCCCTTGTTCATGGGGGTTAAAACTGAGGCCTTTGCTCAAAAGTGTTGTGCACCATCTAATTCTGAACACTCATAACCCGTCCCGGAACTCTAATTCACATGCCCTCAATGATGTTTACATTCAAGACACCCCACAGAAAGACTAGGCCCATGCACCACTGAATAACCCTGGGCATAATGGATGAAAGCAAGGCACATTGGATGCCGGCCTATGGCACAAAGCACACTGCCTGGCATCAAAATGGCCCCTTGACCCCCACCACATGGCCAGGCCCTGTCTGTACCAGACCTCAAAATGGCCATGCCCCATCAACACCCCAAAAAATCGAAAAACACACAAAAATCACCACAATCCAATGCCATCCATGCCCTCCATGATGTTTACATTAAAGAGACCCCACAGAAAGACTCAGTCCATGCACCACTGAGTACCCCTGGGCAAAAGGCCCCAACAACAGCCAGAAAATCGAAAAACACACAAAAATCACCACAATCCAATGCCATCCATGCCCTCCATGATGTTTACATTAAAGAGACCCCACAGAAAGACTCAGTCCATGCACCACTGAGTACCCCTGGGCAAAAGGCCCGAACAACAGCCAAAAAATCAAAAAACACATAAAACTCACCACAATCCAATGCCATCCATGCCCTCAATGATGTTTAAATTCAAGACACCCCACAGAAAGACTAGGCCCATGCCCCACTGAGTAACCCTGGGCATAATGGATGAAAGCAAGGCACATTGGATGCAGGCCTATGGCACAAAGCACACTGCCTAGCTTCAAAATGGCCCCCTGACCCCCATCACATAGCCAGGCCCTGCTTGTACCAGTCCTCAAAATGCCCCCCCCCCACAGGGCCATGCCCCATCAACACCCCCAAAAATCAAAAAACACAGACAATTCACCACAATCCAATGCCATCCATGCCCTCAATGATGTTTACATTCAAGACACCCCACAGAAAGACTAGGCCCATGCACCACTGAGTAACCCTGGGCATAATGGATGAAAGCAAGGCACATTGGATGCAGGCCTATGGCCCAAGGCACACTGCCTGGCTTCCAAATGGCCCCTTGACCCCCACCACATGGCCAGGCCCTGCCTGTACCAGTCCTCAAAATGGCCCCCACCCACATAGCCATGCCCCATCAACACCCCAAAAAATCACAAAAAACACACAAAAATCACCACAATCCAATGCCATCCATGCCCTCCATGATGTTTACATTAAAGAGACCCCAAAGAAAGACTCAGTCCATGCACCACTGAGTACCGCTGGGCAAAAGGCACCAACAACAGCCAAAAAATCGAAAAGCACACAAAAATCACCACAATCCAATGCCATCCATGCCCTCCATGATGTTTACATTAAAGAGACCCCACAGAAAGACTCAATCCATGCACCACTGAGTACCCCTGGGCAAAAGGCCCCCAACAACAGCCAATAAATCGAAACACACACAAAAATCACCACAATCCAATGCCATCCATGCTCTCCATGATGTTCACATTAAAGAGACCCCACAGAAAGACTCAGTCCATGCACCACTGAGTACCCCTGGGCAAAATGCCCCAACAACAGCCAAAAAATCGAAAAACACACAAAAATCACCACAATCCAATGCCATCCATGCCCTAAATCATGTTGAAATTCAACAAAACAGTTGTATCATGCACCCATAACTAACCCTGGTCCTACTGGATACTGTGGCTACCCACAATATATTTTATTTAATGTTCTGAAAAAGTTCCAAAATTGTAGTTTCAGCAACTGTAATGCCCCAAACAAACTTAGTTGTGAAATTTCTAATCCAAAAGTGATCCAAAGAAAGTCAAAAAGGCCTCAAATCCAAATATCCAGCAGCATCCACAAAAAGTAATCCTTCTAGGTCAAGATCCAAATCAAAGTGACCAGGACATGAACAAAGCACTGGGAGTAAGCATGAGCGAATTTTGCGGATCTCGCGTTCGCAAATTTTGCGGATTTGCGGATTCGCAATCCGCAAAATCCGCGAATTCCCGCGAATTTGCGGATTTTTTTTTTTTTTGTGTTCGCCCGTGTTTCTGCCAGTTCGCGAGGGTTTTGTACACTTTCGCAAATTGCAAACTTACCTGTCGGGTCGCAAGTTTCGCGAACTTGTTGTTTCTACGTGTCCAGCCTGTTTGGGACACTCTTCTTCATCACTGCCACTCTCTGTCACCACTGCCACTCTCTGACTACTCATGCCACCCTCTGGCCCACCCATGCCACCCTCTGTTTCATCACCACACCCTCTGGTTGTCCAGTGTACATTATTTTCGGCAAAGCAAAGCACACCTTCCCTGCCTCAAGTGACCTGAATTAATTTGGGGCTGATTCATGTGTCACAGAATATTTTTTTAGCTGGCACCTGCTTCCTTAGTGCGCCCTGATTAGTGATCTTTTGCACTTGCTAAGTGCTTTCATTGTTGCAAAATTAGTTACAACACCTGCCCTGCCCCAACTGACAATAATGAATTAGGGGCTGATTAATGGATTTTAACTTCCAGCCTGGCTCCTGCTTGTCTCCCTTAGCTGTAATTCAGGACCTTTGTGGCATATGTGTAACTATTCTGAGGTTCAGAGCAGGGTCACATACTAGTTTCAACTGGCAACTGAACTCTGGAGGGGCCCCTCAGGAAGCACTCCAGGAAATGGCTACTAATGATGAGCCTGAACTTTTGAACCTGGTAAGTAGTTACTTTCAGTTTTGCTAAGATCGTATTTCTGCAATTTTGCACTTATTCGCGGGGCGCGAACTCACGCGAACAGTGCGAGCAGTGCGAGCAAAATCCGCTGCTCGCGGATTTGCGGATTTTGCGGGAAATTCGCAAATCTCGCGGATTGCGGATTTCCCGAAAATCCGCAAAATCCGCGAGCGGAACGGATTTTCCGCCCACGCCTAACTGGGAGGAACCTGCTGGACAGGAACAGGAAGTTGGAGACTGTGGGGCACTTCCTTCCTCACACACACCCCCCAAAATGGACTCCTTGCAAAAAAAAGTACAGGCAAATGTCAACCTGAGGAGTTTTTCTGATAAAAATCATAATTTTCAGAAGCTTCATGCTGCCTGCTGCTGGATTTCTTTTTCAGAATTGCAAATTTTGCAAATTCGCAAACGCCAGATTGTTGCTGCATGCCGCGTCTACGTGTTCGCAAATGTTTACTCCCGCGATGCGTGATCACAGGCCTTTATGACGTACTCGCGTTGACAAACTCTCGCTGTGCAAGGTGGCAAGTCGCGATGACGTAATCGCGGTCGACAAACTCCCGCGGGATCCCGCAGCAAGATCCAAAATGGCGCAGCACACGCAAACATGGAGAAAAACAACTCTTCAAACGCTGAACGTCCGTAAGTGAACGCCGCGCGCCGCAATATTGTATTTGTCAAGCGCGACCAAGCAAAAAAATCCGCTGCGTGCGAATTTGCGAATTTTCGGCAAATTCGCGAGAATTCGCGGATTGCGAATTTGCCGAAAATCCGCAAATTCCGCGAGCGGAACGGATTTTACGCTCATACTTACTATTTAGCCCAGATTCATTGAGCTCTAATTGTCATTTTTGGGACCAGCTCTCATAAGGCCTAATAACTAGAATTTGTGTGATTTGTGTCAGAAGCTTAACTTTCGCTTCCTATCTTCAAAATAGGACACATAGTGAAAATAGCATACTGCTTTTCTGTGGTAAAACCAGTGATGCATAAAGTAACTCAGGGCTCTTCCTTGAGCTCCACACTCTTGAGATCTATGTGCCACATTAGTTCCATTGATCCACTCCTTCTGCTATACTTTTGTGATGTACGCAGATGACACTCAATTTATCATCTGTTCATGAGGGTCATTTGATTCCAAACAAAAGCATTTTAAAGGTTGTCTCTCATAGGTGGCCAAGTGGATGCAGAATAACAGCCTTAAATTTAACTCTGATAAAAGTGAGGTGCTTATGATTGGGCAACCCAAGACTACACAGTTCTATAGCCAGGGAAACTGGGATCATCTCCACTCCTATGACACCACTAAAGAATCTAGGTATTCACCTTGATAATACTCTTATAGTTTACCCGAAGGAAAACAAGGTTGTATCTACGTATTTCCATCTATTAAACTGTTACAAAATATTTCTCCATTATTTCCTTTAGAATGTTGAAAACACAAAAAAACAATATTTTCGAATTATTGCCCTATTTCAGTTTGTTGAGTGTCTGTAGATCCTGTTTTGTATCCATTGAACCCTCTGCACAAAAAAGATACATATTTCTTTGTAAATTGGGCTCACTGTGGATTATTAAAGCTGGTAGATCTGGGTTATCCTATAGTGCTGTTTGTCTAGTAAATGCAGGTGCTGCATAACTTTTCTGACGATCCCACAACGTATGGCCTGCATCCTGAATTATTTTTAATCTTATATTTAAAGTACTTGGGATGACTGCGTTTTGGTAAATGCGGTACAAAAGGGGGTGGTGATGGACGGAGCATCTGAATCAATCAAACACTCACACCCAGTCGAACGATCTGAGTTTAATCCATCACCGTTCTTTAGCCCACTCTGCCACCCCAGTTCAGACATGGCTATATGCAAATCAGTCTGCCCTGTGCCTCATGGGAACAGTCCAGCCCGAACTGCCAAGCCATGTCTTCCCTGGACCGGAAACAAGCTTCCTAGGACCGGTTTCTGGCATTCCAGCCGTCTTCAGCCCGGCTTGCTTGAATCCAGTGGCAAAGTGAGCAAGAGCCTCACGTCTGAGCATACCCTGCCACACTTATGGCAGCCAAAAGTGGTACAAAATGGGGTGGTGATGGACGGAGCATCTGAATCAATCAAACACTCACACCCAGTCAAAAGATCTGGGTTTAATCCATCACCGTTCTTTAGCCCACTCTGCCACCCCAGTTCAGACATGGCTATATGCAAATCAGTCCGACCCTGTGCCTCATGGGAACAGTCCAGCCCTCGGAAGCTTGTTTCCGGTCCAGGGAAGACATGGCTTGGCAGTTCGGGCTGGACTGTTCTCATGAGGCACAGGGTCAGACTGATTTGCATATAGCCATGTCTGAACTTGGGTGGCAGAGTGGGCTAAAGAACGGTGATGGATTAAACCCAGATCTTTTGACTGGGTGTGAGTGTTTGATTGATTCAGATGCTCCCCTTTTGTACTACATGCATTTTGTTAAATAACTTGATCTTGATTTAGGATGAATTAAATCATACAGATACTTGAAATCAGAATTATTGCATCTTTCAAGTGACAGAAAGTATTGTAGTCCATGTAGTCTGGATGTCCAATAATAATTGTGTGGTGTACTTTTCCTGCTTGTTCTAATTTGCATCTTAATGTTTTTGTGTGATCCTTATGCCCATATTTATAAAGACTTTGCATTGTGCTTGCGTCACGCAAGGACAACGCAAAGTCTTCAGTAATATTTACAAAGCTCTGCAAGGTCTGATTTAGGTGGCCTTGCATGGCTTTATAAAAAAATGTAACGCAAGGCAGCTACTTGTGCTGCATTATTTTACATATCTACTTGGAGGTGTTTCACGGGTGGAGCAAGGGCATTCCCATGCATCCATCCATGCATTTTGGCACATTTCCAGATTTACAAACCTGGGAATCCATCAAATGCTTCTGCTTTTCAGGTGAGGCATAACAAGGAGAATTATCTCTATTTCTGCTCTTTATTTCCTCTTTTCATGCTTTGCTGCATTCTGAAGCACACATGATAAGAGGAAAATGCTTCTAAGAACTGTTTTTGGGAAAGATGGTATCCCTTCCTGCCCAAAAACAATCCTGCCTATAAAGCAGGCACCTTTGCACTACGGTGCAAGGGTGCCTGTGTTGGTGCAAGTCTGCACACAGTGAGGCAGCACAAGGAGAGAATAGAAATGATTCATATCTTTGTAACTATTGTACATTTCTGCTAGGGCATAACATATGCACCCTCAGCCCGTGTGGAGCAGGGGGGCCCCAGGCTTACCGATACTGGAGGGGGTCCCCTTCGCCCCTACTGCTGTGGGTTTTAGGGGCCCCTTCAGCACATTTTGCAGGCAGGCTCGCTCACATTTTGTTACACCACTGTTTCTGTTTTCTCCCTTTCACGCGACACAGCGCAACAATTTGCTTGCTGACCTGAGTTGCATGAACTATTGGTAAATGTGCCTCTTAGTGTATTGCTACTCCAGATAAATCAGTCTAGCCTTAATTCTATTGTATCTAAAAAAAATACCTAAGGTACATATATAGGGAGTTGCTGGGACAGAGAGACCACTTTGGGCAAACTCATCATATTAACGTAATTCACTCTTTAGAGGTTTAGACAGTTTGTGGTTATAGTCCAGCAGATGTTTAACTTCTACCTATTTTTTAAGTAATTAACAGAAAAGAAGACATGAATTTATTTTGAGAAAGACTAGTCTTTTTAACATTAAACCTTTGTTCGGAGCAACTTTGAAAGCATTAAAGAAATGAATTACTTTAGTGACAGAGCATGGTCCCAGCAGATCACCTGCATATAGTCTCACTTTATGTATTGTTTCCGTAACTGAAAGCCTTGAATGTTTGGTTTGGTACATATCAATGGGGCTACAGATTGTAAATATATCAAATAAATAATGGTGACAGCATGCAGCCTTCCAAAAGTAGGATTATGATAACGTGCTTAATCTCTTTTTGATTTGATATAGAATTTATACTGCATTTTTAAATTCCATAAATTATCCCATCGTACATGTCAAAGGCTAGGTAAGCATCTAGAAATAAAACGATCAAGGGATATGATGTGTTGTTTTCTTCTCTTTGCAATCTACACGTTCTGAACTATTTTATTTATTCTTTGACTGACTATAAATACTCATTGATTTTCAATAATAATTCCTTTAAGGTGTTTTTGTACATGATCTGCCGATATGCACATGCAAGCTTTTTCTATAAAGCTGATAAATTGGATTTAAAATGTGCATTGGTAAAGGTTTCCAAAGTTCTGCAGGAATTCTGTCCAGCCCTGATGCTTTTTCATTTTTAAGGTTGTTAGTTGTTAGATCTGTCATCCTTAGGGTATTCATCCCCAAAATGTTTTGCCTTCCTGCTCCAATTTTACTGATCTTGTTTTTGTTGGCCTTAGGAGTCTGTGCACTTTACCACTGCTAACCAGTATTAAGCTCTCTCCTTTAAACATGGTGAAATTGGCGTGCAGCAATTTGGCACATTTAAATTACATGTAAGTCCCTAGTAAAGTGGTACTGCATGTACCCTGGGCATGTAATTTAAATGCTAGAAGTTGGACTGCAGCATTGAATGTTTTACCCATTTAAGTAGCCTTCACAACATGTCCAGGCCTACAAATGCAGCTTGTATGAGTCATTTCGACCAGGCAAAATAGACCTTTTGCAATGCCTAAACCTTCCCTTTTAATACAAATAACCCACCACTAGGTTAGGCCCTAAACAACCCACAGGTCAGTCTTCAGTGTATTTAAAAAGTTGAACATGCACCTTTAACGTTTAAATGAGCTGGTAGTGGAAAACCCTTAAATTCGTTTTCAGCACTGCTAGGCCTGCCTCTTCCGTAGGATAACATTGGGTTACTTTTTTACATTTAATAAGTGACAACTTTTAATTGGAAGCAGGTAGGATTGTCCAGATTGGTGTTTAAAGAATTGTAATTTGAAATTATCTGTAATTGTAAAGTCAGATTTTAAGTCACAATTCTGAAAATGACACTTTTAGAAAGTTGGCATTTTCTTGTCCTAACCATTTGCTCATGCACTGTAACCTGGGTCCTGGTCTTTGTGTATAACTCCCAGACAATGAGACAGGATAGGCCATTTCTGCCTTGATATGAGGTACAAGATGTTTGCTCATCACAAAGACTACCCAACACACTTACAAAGGGTTTTGACACTAGTCTTTTGTGCCCCAGTTAAGCTGGCGCTAGAGCAGGGACGCTGGAAATTCCAAACACCTTTAAGGGTGAAACCCTCCAGAACCTCCTCCTACTTCAAAGTGGTCTCCAGGTATAAATTGTAGGCCCTCGGACTAGAATCTTCAGTACATTTCTGGACCTGTGGTAGACTTAGAAGTACTGTTGTGAGTCCTACCCCACAAAGTGGGGCCACCCCAGTCCTGGACCATTGGAAGTGGGCCTGACGGTGCTATGCTTGCCCAGCGATGGTCCTGTGGGCAGAACTGATGCATCCCGACACATCTCCTTTAAGCTCCGCGTCGGAATCAGCACAGCACTATGCATCCCTGATGCCAGACCTCCCATCACAACCTGCAGCCTCCACTGAACCACTGCTGTGTGACTCACCATTGGCACAGGCCTTCGGATCGTAAGCCCCTTGACAACCGCAGCCATGGCGATGGTGAAGGACTTCACATCTCAGCCTGCAGCTGTTTGGAAATCACCGATGCACAGCGTATCCCCAACTCTGGACTTTGCATTGCAAGACCCTGCTCAGAAGCATCCTTGACAACGACACAGGACTCCTCAGGGCAGGCCTGTGGCTACTCGGGACTGCTGCTACAGGACACATCTCCAACACGGGATCTCGGAATGCTCCAAATATCAAGATTTAAGGTACTTTGTTCAGCAGGCCTAACTTAGGGGCTCATTAGGATGGCGGACGTAAGTGCCTCCGCAGACCCAGAGCATGCGGAACATGCCTATTTTCCGTGCGCCCGTCGCGGACACTCCGTCCGCCAAATCAGGATACGAAATATGGGCCAAAATCCGTCCGCAGCGGTAGAACACGGTCCGCCGCACCACCACACCCAACCACGCGGCGGACGTAACCTATCCAGAGACTCCGCCGTACGGACTGACGTCTAGGACCGTCCTCCAAATCAAGATGGCGGAAAATACACATAAAAGCGCAGCGGAAAAACAACCTGCCTGAACACTGCGGATGCTCCACAGCGATCATACCCACCACGAGCCGCTCGCCGACATGGACCCTGCACTACAGGCTTACCCGATAATCTTCGCGATCCACCACATCCTAGTCTTGGCCCACCATCGAGGACGACGCAGGTAGGCAACAAACCATTCGCTGTCTGGAGAGGAGTACCTGCAAGGGCCGTGACGTAGGGAGGGGGGAGTGACATGTATCTGAAACCACTGATTCGTGTGGAGGGGAGCACCTGCAAGGGTCGTGACGTAGGGAGGGGGGAGTGACATGTATCTGAACCCACCGCCCTCAAGAAAATACTAATCCACACCAGCATCACACACGCAATAATGACTCCGACAAACCACGACACATGAATCACAATTTTATTTACGCAGAATAACATCACAGTCTAGGATGGAGCATGGGCAGTGTGGACACCAGAGCAGGTACATCAGAGTCAGTACATCAGTATGAGGATAGCAACAGGGCATTGTGGACACCAGAGCAGGTACATCAGAGTCAGTACATCAGTATGAGGATAGCAACAGGGCAGTGTGGACACCAGAGCAGGTACATCAGAGGCACTACATCAGTATGAGAACAGCAACAGGGCAGCAACAGGGCAGTGTGGACACCAGAGCAGGTACATCAGAGGCAGCACATGAGAGGGGCTAAGTGCACCAACAGTCCATGGCAAGGCACAGGTCCATCAGAGGCAGTACATGAGAGGGGCTAAGTGCAACAACAGTCCATTGCACTGAAAACGTCCATCAGAGCCAGAACATGAGAGGGGCTAAGTGCAACAACAGTCCATTGCACTGAAAACGTCCATCAGAGGCAGCGCATGAGAGGGCACAATGCAGTATCAGAACAGCAACAGGGCAGTGTGGACACCAGAGCAGGTACATCAGAGGCAGTACATCAGTATGAGGATAGCAACAGGGCAGTGTGGACACCAGAGCAGGTACATCAGAGGCAGTACATCAGTATGAGGATAGCAACAGGGCATTGTGGACACCAGAGCAGGTGCATCAGAGGCAGTACATCAGTATGAGGATAGCAACAGGGCATTGTGGACACCAGAGCAGGTACATCAGAGGCAGTACATCAGTATGAGGATAGCAACAGGGCAGTGTGGACACCAGAGCAGGTACATCAGAGGCAGTACATCAGTATGAGGATAGCAACAGGGCAGTGTGGACACCAGAGCAGGTACATCAGAGGCAGTACATCAGTATGAGGATAGCAACAGGGCATTGTGGACACCAGAGCAGGTACATCAGAGGCACTACATCAGTATGAGAACAGCAACAGGGCAGCAACAGGGCAGTGTGGACACCAGAGCAGGTACATCAGAGGCAGTACATCAGTATGAGGATAGCAACAGGGCAGTGTGGACACCAGAGCAGGTACATCAGAGGCAGTACATCAGTATGAGGATAGCAACAGGGCATTGTGGACACCAGAGCAGGTACATCAGAGGCACTACATCAGTATGAGGATAGCAACAGGGCATTGTGGACACCAGAGCAGGTACATCAGAGGCACTACATCAGTATGAGGATAGCAACAGGGCAGCGTGGACACCAGAGCAGGTACATCAGAGGCACTACATCTGAGGGCACACTACAGCAACTTACAGCACACTATCAGGTGGATTGCGTGAAGTACCCGCATCGGACAGACTGGCAGCACCAGAAACCGGAGTGTGACACACAGCCACAGATGTAGTGACTGACACGTGAGCCACAGACCCAGATACACTGCCAGCACCTGATACATGAGTGTGAGACACAGCCACAGCCCGAGTGACTGACACATGGCCCATAGACCCAGATACACTGCCAGCACCTGATACAGGAGTGTGAGACACAGCCACAGCCCGAGTGACTGACACATGGCCCATAGACCCAGATACACTGCCAGCACCTGATACATGAGTGTGAGACACAGCCACAGCCCGAGTGACTGACACATGACCCATAGACCCAGATACACTGCCAGCACCTGACACAGGAGTGTGAGACACATCCACAGCCCGAGTGACTGACACATGGCCCATAGACCCAGATACACTGCCAGCACCTGATACAGGATATGTCTCGACTGATACCCTGCCACTAACAGACACATGCGAGTCAACTGCACCAGCGCCACTGGGACCACTGAAATGATGAGCCACCGGGCTGTATGGTCCAGGAGGCAGGGTGGCTCTGGGAGCGGGGGATAGTTGCAATTGTCTGACATCGGATTGTGCATGTGTCAATGCTGTGTGTCTACGTTTCTTTTGGACATGTGCCTGCACCCTGGACAGGACAGGACTTACAAGTGGGCCGGACTGAGAAGAAATTTCACCCACCATGGGAGGTGCATCTGCTGGGGTGGGAATGCTCTCTGGGGACGTGCTGGAGCCTGCTTGTCGCTTGCTGTGTGGCTGCCTTGTGGCCTCTGCAACATGTGTCACGGGGGATGCCACTACAGGGTCCACCTGCATCCGTCCCTGACGGGCCCTGATGGGAGTGGAGGTAAGGGGTGACTCCACTGCGGAGACATCTGTATTCCGTTTCCCAGTAAACAGCCGCCTCAGTGCAACAATGGGTGATGTATGCCTGTCCCTGACAGCGCCACTGTCCATGGGAGATGCCTTGGGCCTTGGATGTTCCATTTCCGTAGGAGTACTGTTGTCTGCGGACTTTCCCTGTTCCCTGGATGGTGCCCTGTTCCAGGCAGCAGACTTGTCGTGTGTGGTGTACATATCCCCAGGACACACCTTCTCCCCGTGTGTGTCCCTGCCCCTGGGAGTGTCCGTGCTCTTCTTATGTGCGTTTGTCTTGTGACTGTCCTTGTCCCTGCCCTTGGGAGTGGCTCCTTCCTTCCTAGTTTCCCTTCCCTTCTATTCTATTATTCTATTCTATTAAAATTATTTATACCGCGCACTATCACCATCGGTTTCTTGGCGCTCCTTGATAAAAATAGCATTGATCCAGGGAGGGGATTTAGTCATATGCCGCTTGAAAAAGCAGAGTTTTTAGGAGTGTACGGAAACTGTCGTACTTTGGACAGAGACGGAGAGAGAGGGGTAGGGAGTTCCAGGTGACGGGAGCCAGGGCAGAGAAGCTCAGGCCACCGTGCTTTTTTCTTTTAAATCTGGGGACCTCAAGGAGATTTAAAGATGCTGAGCGAAGAGCTCTGGCAGGAATGTGACGGGACAAGGCCGATGAGATGAACCTGGGAGCTGCGTCCTCGAGGGCCTTATAGGTGGTACATGCCAGTTTGAAGGTGCAGCGTTTGGAAACAGGGAGCCAATGCAGACTACGGAGGAGGGGGGTGACGTGCTGGTGTTTGGGCTGGCAGAAAATCAGGCGGGCAGCCCTTGGGAGTGGCTCCTTCCTTCCTAGTTTCCCTGCCCTTGGGAGTGCCTCCTTCCTTCCCAGTTTCCCTGCCCTTGGGAGTGCCTCCTTCGTTCCTAGTGTCCCTGCCCTTGGGAGTGGCTCGTTCCTGCCTAGTGTCCCTGCCCTTGGGAGTGGCTCCTTCCTGCCTAGTGTCCCTGCCCTTGGGAATGGCTCCTTCCTGCCTAGTGTCCCTGCCCTTGGGAGTGGCTCGTTCCTGCCTAGTGTCCCTGCCCTTGGGAGTGGCTCCTTCCTGCCTAGTGTCCCTGCCCTTGGAAGTGGCTCCTTCCTTCCTAGTTTCCCTGCCCTTGGGAGTGGCTCCTTCCTTCCTAGTCTCCCTGGCACTGGGAGTATGCGAGCCCTCAAGAGATTCATTCGTCTTCTCAATGTCCTCGTACAAGGTAGTGTCAATGGAAGTGGGAGTGAGTCTTGGCTTGGTAGTACCTTGTGTGTGGGATGGCTGTGCAGCATGTGTAGGCATTACACCCAACCCCTCTTTTGCTTCACGTGTGTGTACTCCCCTACATCTGACGTTGTCCTTGTGAACAGATTTACCTGACCTAGGGGATGGGGTCTGAGGCCTCCGTGCCTTGACGTGCTGGCTGACGCTGCTCCTAGTGCAATAACCTGTATTGGAGTCCTGGTCTGAAAATTCACTCCCCCCTGACACATCCAGAGTTGTAGATGGTGGAACAGGAGTACCACCCAGTCCATGCGACTGTACAATGGCAGACGACACACTGTTAGACAATGACTGCAGTGTCCTGTGTACACCAGCCAGATCACCATGCATACCTTCCATGAATGCCACCACCTGCCCCAACTTCCTATCGTGGTCTTGGAAAGCATTAATCATATTGGTCTGCCCCACACACAGCTGTCGCAGCAGATCAACAGCCTCTGCACAAAGTGCATTTTGGCTCACCGAGGCTGGGGCAGCGGTGCCGACACCGAACGCCACTCTGCTCCCCCTACTCCTGCGTGCACGAACAGTACATGGTGCAGTTGGCGGCAGGGTGGGCCCTGTGTGCTGTGTCCCGACCGAAGGTGTTGATTGCCCACTCCCAGTCTGTGACAACAGTGCTGACTCACCAACACTGTCGGAAGATGATGACGATGTTGTCTCCACATGCGAGTCCTCCGGGACGGTCCTGTCCCCCTCTCCGGCGCTGGCCCCTTCGGTGTCAGTCTGCGTGTGCGCGACGTCCGATCCGGATGCATTGCCTTCTGTCATCTCTGCCGTCTGTGGCTGAGTGCCCTCTGCCAAAGCTGAAATGCACAGAAAATGGGTGTAAGTCATGGGCACACACACGTACAGTACTGCTGCGGAATCCCTAAAGCCACTGATGACAATGTCCATCGATCCCCCAACCTGCACACGGCCCACCCCAACCAGTCATCCTCACAGGACTTAAGTGGCGTTGGCCGTAATACATGTACAGCATGCACACTGGCCATGAGGAACTACATCTGCACACAAGTGTTGCCAAGGGGTGACGGAGCACTACAGCATGTGCATGAAAACTGAACCGCTTAGCGGGTGGCGTCTCAACATGCCGCATCGGGAAGTGAAAGTTTACTGCGGCAATGTCACCAACATGCCATTGGAACGAGCCTCACGATCGACGGAAGTCCCTAATGTGTGTGGGCAACAATACATGCATAGCACTCACAAGCAACATACACTGACAGTATGCTTACCGCCACGTTGCTGTTCATCCACACGCAACCGCTCGGACAGGTCAGGATGCGTCACAGCTATGATACGGTGCATGAGAGGGGTCATTGAGCGTCGGGCCAGACGTGCCGTCCTTGGAATCATCCCTAGAGTCTCTTCCGCTACATTCTTGCTCAGTCTGGAAATGTCGTCCCAGCGTTTGTGGCAGTGTGTATGTCGTCTATTGGACACCCCCGCTGCTCGTACTTCACGTGCAATGGTTCTCCACACGTCCTTGCGAAGGTGCAGCTTCACCTACCATGATGGGAGACAAAAGGGTGGAAGTCAGTGGACAGTTGGCCAGTCACACAGATAGGAGCAACACATTTCTCTCTGCAGCCATGCACATATCGATTCTTTAGTTGGTCACACATCACACCGCCAAGTTTCCAGAGCCCAGGTGTCAGATGACACCTCATGCACAACAACTTATCCCCCACTGCACTTACCACCTGTCCGGGTGCGCCGTACAGGCGTCCGTAGTTGCGGAGCACAGCGTCCACGAGGACATCCAGCTCCGCGGCGGTGAAGGGACGAGACCGGACCTCTTTGACTCTCGACATGCCAAGGTCACGGAGTATGATTCAGAAAAGGGGGTGGTGATGAACAGAGTGTCTGAATTGAGCAGACCACTCTTACCCAGTCCAAAGATCAGGGCTTGATCCATCACCGTTATTTATCTCACTGCCCCATCCCAGCTCAGAACCTGGCTATATGCAAATCAGTCTGTCCCTGGCCCAGTGCATCATGGGAACAGGGCAGACTAAACTACCAAGCCAATTCTTCACCAGAAAGGAGACAAGCTACCGGGGACCGGTTTCTGGCATTTCAGCCGTCTTCGGCCCGGCTTGCTTGAATTCTGATGGAGCAGTGAGAAAGGGACTCATGTCTGAGTATACCCTGCCACATCTATAGTGGCCAAAAACGATTCAGAAAAGGGGGTGGTGATGAACAGAGTGTCTGAATTGAGCAGACCACTCTTAGGTCACGGAGTATGGCACTAGAGCGGCAGTCGGTGGTCAGCTCCGCAGCAGCAGGTGGAGGTGATGGTCACAGGCAGCAGTCGGTGGTCCGCTCCGCAGCAGCAGGTGGAGGTGATGGTCACAGGCAGCAGTCGGTGGTCAGCTCCGCAGCAGCAGGTGGAGGTGATGGTCACAGGCAGCAGTCGGTGGTCAGCTCCGCAGCAGCAGGTGGAGGTGATGGTCACAGGCAGCAGTCGGTGGTCAGCTCCGCAACAGCAGGTGGAGGTGATGGTCACAGGCAGCAGTCGGTGGTCATCGTAGAAGGTATGGTTTTGCACATCACACATATATAGGGCCCTGTGGCCCTGTCAGTGGGATACGGCGCCAGCCATTGGTCAGCCGTGAAAGCGTGTTTGGAATTGGGCCAATGATTGGCCCTGGTGTTGCGGCAAACAGCATACGGTACTTGCTATTGGCCAACCGTGGCCCATGTCCACACCTCCCATTGGCTGCACGTGCACAGACCGTCACGCTCACACACCGGCAAGTGCATGTGCTAGACACCGGGACGGATGCATCATTTGCAACAAAGTTGTAACAGTGGCGCCATCATGGCGGGACACGTATTCGGCGGGGGAGGCGGAGGCCAAAACATCCATTAGCTGATGTCAATGCACATGGCAGTTCATGACCCCCCTTACAGTGACATTGCATCAGCCAGCCTACACCGGCCGGCCCAGCCCTGCCCATGACCGCCGTGCCGGCCATGCCAACTACCGCCGTTTCAGGCCCCCTCCACTACCACCGTGCCAGGCCTAGCCCATGACCGCCGTGCCGGCCATGCCAACTACCGCCGTTTCAGGCCCCCTCCACTACCGCCGTGCCAGGCCCAGCCCATGACCGCCGTGCCGGCCATGCCAACTACTGCCGCTTCAGGCCCCCTCCACTACCGCCGTGCCAGGCCCAGCCCATGACCGCCGTGCCGGCCATGCCAACTACCGCCGTTTCAGGCCCCCTCCACTACCGCCGTGCCAGGCCCAGCCCATGACCACCGTGCCGGCCATGCCAACTACCGCCGTTTCAGGCCCCCTCCACTACCGCTGTGCCAGGCCCAGCCCATGACTGCCGTGCCGGCCATGCCAACTACCGCCGCTTCAGGCCCCCTCCACTACCGCCGTGCCGTGGCGGGCCTTGCACGGCGGTCATGGGCTGGGCCTGGCACGGCGGTAGTGGAGGATGCCTGAAGCGGCGGTAGTTGGCATGGCCGGCACGGCGGTAGTGAAGGGGGCCTGAGGCGGCGGTAGTTGGCATGACCGGCACGGCGGTAGTGGAGGGGGCCTGAAGTGGCGGTAGTTGGCATGGCCGGCACGGCGGTCATGGGCAGGGCTGGGCCGGCCGGTGTAGGCTGGCTGATGCAATGCCACTGTAAGGGGGGTCATGAACTGCCATGTGCATTGACATCAGCTTATGGATGTTTTGGCCTCCGCCTCCTCCGCCGAATACGGGCCCCGCCATGGAGGCGCCACTGTTGGAACTTTGTTGCAAATGATGCATCCGTCCCGGTGTCTAGCACATACACTTGCCGGTGTGTGAGCGTGACGGTCTGTGCACATGCAGACAATGGGAATGTTGAACGCGGGCCGCGTATGGCCAGACGTAAACAGCGGAAGCAGTGCACCGCCATGGCGGCGTCAATGATTGCATGTCAGCTGACGATGCACCTGGTTTCATTGTCTGCAGCTGCATGATGATGGTTGTGTGCGTGATTGCGTGACTCCACACTTCATGCTCTATCCCATGTGTGTCCATACCATGCCCATCGGTGTGCCACTAATGTCCGTCACTTTTGGGTCATGTCACATGTCTTGTTGGCAGTGATGTTGAGGTGAGACAGAGTGCATTGCACATGTTGCAACACATCATGTAGCTGGTGGGTGCACATTGCTACGTCAATCCATGTTGTTGTGACAATCAGAGATGTCACATATATGCTAATTGAACACTGCCTATTACATGTTGGATAGAGTGCGGTGACATGTGAGTGAGTTGCACAGACATGCGTTGTATGTGAATTGACTTCCATTCCATTTACTCCCACACAGGAGGGCTCCAAATGTCCATCGCCCATACACTGTGCTGGACTATATGGTGGACGAGGAGGTGATCAGGAAATTCAGGCTTGATCGACGTCGATTGCTGGAGCTTGTGAACCAATTGTCTCCTCACCTGCAGCCAAGGAGAACCTATCCAGGCTCCATTTCACCCAGCCAAAAGGTGATGGCGGCACTACATTTTTTTGCAACAGGCACATTTCAGTACACTGTTGGACATGCCGGGGGAATGTCACAGGCCATGTTCAGCACGGTACTTCGGGATGTACTGACAGCCATGATGCTGTACAAGAATGACTACATACATTTTCCACAGGCGGCAGAGTTGGCAGCGGTCAAAGCAGACTTCTATGCACTGGGTCGCATACCACACGTTGTGGGTTCCATTGATGGCACGCATATTGCGATCATTCCACCACGGGCACGTGAGCAGGTGTTTAGGAATCAGAAGCACTTCCACTCCCTAAACGTGCAGGTGGTGTGCCAGGCCGACAACATAATCTCACATGTGTGTGCAAGATTTCCTGGCTCTGCACATGACGCCCACATCATGCGGAGCAGCATTGTTCCCCAACTGATGGCAAATCTGCGTCCGGCACAAACCTGGCTTGTTGGTGAGTATGCTGTGGTGACAGGAGTGATATCTGGGTGGCTTGGTGTGGCCACATGTTCAGGTAGTGATGTTTCTCTCTCTCTCTAATTTCCACAAACACAGGCGACTCGGCTTACCCAAACAGGCCTTGGCTTCTAAGTCCAATACGCAATCCCACTACAGCAGGAGAAATGCGATACAATGATGCCCATGGTAGGACACGTCGAGTGGTGGAACGAACATTTGGCCTGCTTAAGTCTAGGTTTCGGTGCCTGGATAAGACTGGAGGGGCCCTGCCTTACGCACCAGGCAAAGTATGCAAGATTGTGATTGCCTGCTGCATGCTCCACAACCTGGCTGTGCGCAATTACATTGAACTGATCTTGGACCCAGATGAACAGCAAGTCCCTCGCCCTCCCGACCCACCCATGTCGACTGATGAGGATAGTGGTGAGGAGGAAGGTGTGGACCAGAGGCGCCAGCTCATTGCACGCTACTTCCCTTGATTGTGAGTGTGCCCCTCTTGTGCTGCTTGTGTATGCCCTGTGTAGGTTTGCTGCTCTTGTGTCATTGTGTTGGGCATCATCTATGTGTTTTGTTATGTGATGTATGCATGTGTGTGTGTGTCTTCATTTATGAGTACATGCACTTCTCCATGATGTGTGTAGTGTCATCCATTCGTGTAGTGATGTGTGTGGTTTGTTGAAAGTTGCACTGCAGTGAGTTGGGATGAGTGTGATGGTGTTTCCTAACGTGTGTTTGCTATTTCTATGTTTCCCTAGGTAACTCCCTTGCGGCATGATTCTGTACCACTTGGATCCCTGAACCTGGTTACGTCTGTTTCTGATGCAATCATGTGAATAAACATGGAGGCAACACATCATTGAGTGAGTAAGTGGTATTTATTTACAGAATGTGCATAGGTGTAGGTGCATATTTACAAAGGAGTGAAGGGGTGGGGGAGTGAGAGTCCAAGGTAATGGAAGATGAGATGTCCGTGCCGACACCACATAGGGTGGTGTGTGCCTAGTGCAGGAGGCCTGTGCCAGGTGGGACCGGATAGTTGGCAGGATGGATGGCAGGCTCAGGTACTCCAATGAGTCAATGTCGGCTCCTCTTGGAGCGTGTGGCAGGACCTTCCACACTGCTCTCGCCCACTTCCAGCCTCGGACGGCCCCTCCGTCTTTGTGTCGGGACGGAGTCAGCTGGGGGCGCTGGCTGATCAGGTGGCACATCCGCCGCCAGGGGCGCAGGTGGCGGTGGCGGTGTTGTTGGCGGTGGCGTTGTTTGAGGGGGGGTGTGGTGGGTGGTGTTGGCGGATATCCTCGTGCTAAAAATGTCCACGAGTTGGCCAAGCCGCCTCTCGATGGCCCCCAACATCGCTGTGTTGTCCACAAAGTCCTGGTGGGCCCGGTCTGCATGTGCCTGGCCACGTAGATAGCCCGCCTCCACCCTAACTAGTGCTTCAAGACATTGTTGCACGGCATTGGGTGTAGTGTCATCATGCCTTCTTTCTGCTGTGCTCCTGCCTGCAGGATCTGGCCTTGCATTTGTGGGTTGCCTCACTCTCTCCCTGCGTGGCTGGGATGGCGCAGCCCCAGCGTTGGCCGGTGGGTTGGGCAGGGTGGCAGGGGCAGAAGTGGCGGTAGTAGTGGTGGTGGAGGTGGTGCTGGAGGTAGCTGTGCAGGTCACAGTAGCCGGTGTTGTTGTGATGCCAGAGGCCGTAGTTGTTGTTGTTGCAGGTGTGACCTGCGAGCCAGAGGTCCCTGGCTGGCTGCTTGAGCCGGCACCATCCTCAGCCCCGGAGGTGGCTGCCCAATCGTCCCCTGACAGTTCAGAGTGTGGGGATGCTGGAGGCCTGGTGATAATTGCAGCTGTCAGGTTAGGATCCCCTGCAAAACAAAAATTTGAGGATGAGTCATGTTGCCTAAACGTGTACATTTATTTCTATTTGACATTCAGTCGGCAATGGCACACACCCCACCCACCACCACCACCCTCTCTATGGACATGGGGGCCTGTGGGGAGTTGTAGTTCCGTCCCCTCACACACCCCACCCACCACCACCACCCTCTCTATGGACGTGGGGGCCTGTGGGGAGTTGTAGTTCAGTCCCCTCACACACCCCACCCACCACCACCACCCTCTCTATGGACATGGGGGCCTGTGGGGAGTTGGACTAGTGACCCCTCACACACCCCACCCACCACCACCACCCTCTCTATGGACGTGGGGGCCTGTTGGGAGTTGTAGTTCCGTCCCCTCACACACCCCACCCACCACCACCACCCTCTCTATGGACGTGGGGGCCTGTTGGGAGTTGTAGTTCCGTCCCCTCACACACCCCACCCACCACCACCACCCTCTCTATGGACGTGGGGGCCTGTGGGGAGTTGTAGTTCCGTCCCCTCACACACCCCACCCACCACCACCACCCTCTCTATGGACATGGGGGCCTGTTGGGAGTTGGACTTGTGACCCCTCACACACCCCACCCACCACCACCACCCTCTCTATGGACGTAGGGGCCTGTGGGGAGTTGTAGTTCCGTCCCCTCACACACCCCACCCACCACCACCACCCTCTCTATGGACGTGGGGGCCTGTTGGGAGTTGTAGTTCCGTCCCCTCACACACCCCACCCACCACCACCACCACCCTCTCTATGGACGTGGGGGCCTGTTGGGAGTTGTAGTTCCGCCCCCTCACACACCCCACCCACCACCACCACCCTCTCTATGGACGTGGGGGCCTGTGGGGAGTTGTAGTTCCGTCCCCTCACACACCCCACCCACCACCACCACCCTCTCTATGGACATGGGGGCCTGTTGGGAGTTGGACTAGTGACCCCTCACACACCTCACCCACCACCACCACCCTCTCTATGGACGTGGGGGCCTGTTGGGAGTTGTAGTTCCGTCCCCTCACACAACCCACCCACCACCACCACCCTCTCTATGGACGTGGGGGCCTGTTGGGAGTTGGACTAGTGACCCCTCACACACCCCACCCACCACCACCACCCTGTATGGACGTGGGGGCCTGTTGGGAGTTGGACTAGTGACCCCACCCACCACCACCACCCTCTCTATGGACATGGGGGCCTGTAGGAGTGGTTTAGACGTTGGTGAGTATGTGGACTGCATGCATGGCTGGGGTCTGTGAGATGTGTCTTCAGAGTTGTGTGAGGCACACCGTGTTGTTGTGTTTGTGGTGCTTGGTTGGTACTTACCAGCCTCTTCTCCCTCATCAAGTCCATCGATGGTCTCTGGGTGCAGGATGGTCAGCACCTTCTCCTCCCACTCGGTGTACGGTAGGGGCTCCGGGGGGGGGTTCCACCGCCTGTGTGGTTGGCCCGGAGGAAGTTCTTGGCTCTGATGGACTTCACCCGGGTCTTGAGGTCGTGCCACCGCCTCTGGATTTCATGCTTGGTCCTCGGGACGGTCCCGGAGGCATTGACCCTGGTGACGATCCGGTCCCACAGGCTGTTCTTCCTAGCTATGCTGGTCTGCTGCACTAGGGATCCAAAGATGTGGGGTTCAACACGAATAATCTCATCGACCATTACCCTGAGCTCGGTGTCGGTGAATTTCGGATTTTTCTTGGGTGCCATGGTGCTCGGGGTGTGTGTTTGTGTGTAATAGGAGGTGCTGGTGTGTGGTGTTTGGGTATGGTGTGGTGGGTCTTAGTGTACAGGGTGTGTTTGGGTGTGGGTTATGTGTGTGATTTAAATTTTCTGCTGTTGGCCAAGTGTTGTCTCCTGCTAGCAGCTATGCTGTGATGCAGAGGATTTCTGGAGTGGGTGGGAGTTAATTTATAGTCTGTGTGTTGGGCCTGTGTGAATGTTGATTGGCAGTCAGGTGATAGGTGGGTGTGTTGGCAGGTGTGGTTTATGCAGTTCTTGGGGGTGGGTCATTGTGTCTTGTGTTTGGTTGAGATGTGTCAGGTGGGTGGTCGTTCATTTTCCTGTGTTTGGTGATGAATTCTGTCGGTATGTATGCCATTGGTTTGACTGTAGGGATGTTGGACTTCCGCTGTGGTGCACGGTTTCTCCTAGCATTGGTACCGCCGCGGACGTGGATCGCGGTGGCTACCGGGGTACTTGCGGAGTTATCCTAATTGCGGACACGGACACTACGCAGGTATCGCGGGGGAGGTTGTTGTTCTCCAGGTCATGTGCGTACGCGGCGGTCGGTGTTTTGTAGATTCCGTCCGCATGCCGCGGCCTCAGGTGTACTTCGACTGCCGCGGATGGAGATTGTTGTGCTCCGTCCACCGCGGTCGGCATTTCTTTCACATTTGATCCTAATCGCTAATGCGGTTTTTCCGCGGGCAGGTCCGGAGTATCTTGCCACCTTCCTCGGCGGACGGAACACGTTTCCGTCCGCGATCCTAATCGACCCCTTAGTCCCTTTATCCTGCCTGTGCTACAGTCAGCCTACTCTTTTGACTATGTTCCAGACCGGCATGACCAGATAATCAGAATTGGCACTTGTGCTTCTAGGCACTATTTTCACTTATATCTTTCAATTGCTTATTTCTGTTTCTATTTCTATTGATTGGATTGTAGTTGTTTTGATCTCAAATAATTCATTGCATTCTAATCTATTTATCTAATTTGGTGTGGGATTTTGAGTGTGTTCCTGACTGCTTTGTCCCAAGCTACCAGAGGAATGAGACCAGGTTAATGTGGGGGTTGCTTGTGACTTCCCCTGGCAGAAATTGTGGTTGCTGTTTCCCAAATTAGTTTTTTTGGAGGGGGGGGGGGTTGTTTAAGGAGTGCTTGGCATCAAAAAGTTGAAAGAGCACAATAATGAGGGCAGGCTATTGATTTTGTTTGTGGACGAGATGATCAAGGTCTCCCCCATAGATTAGATGCTGGAATATTCATATTAATTAAAAAAAAAGATGTGATGAGGTAACTTCTTACGTGGTGGTTATATGGTGAACACTGGAAAGTGAAGGCACTTGTGTTTGCTGTTCCTAGTGCATTCAACAGAACAAACACTATGGAAATTAATCTCTTAATTAGAGTGCCACCTCTCTCCCCATCATTACAGACACAGTACTGTTTTTTTGTATCACCCTAATGCATTCTAGGTGTTATAGTCTTAGACAGCTTACACTTAGCTAATTAGACTAACCCATCCAATAGCAATGATTTGTAGGGGAAAACGTTAAGGACTGAAAACAGTGTCCAGATTTTCAGCAAATTGAAGAAACCGACTCACCACCGCTTGATGCCGCCGCATCGATCGCATACATATTCTAGATTTCCACGCATCGTACCTGTGTGGCAAGTTTTCCCGACGCATCACTTGCAGATTGGAGTCACCTCAGAATCGACGCATCACTTTCCCACCACAGACTGAACCAAACGCACTACTCTCCTGCGCACTGAACTGTCACATCGCATCTCCGAGGTCGCAGGAAACAATGCATGTCTTTGTTTTTCGATGCCTCCCATCGCTGCAGCTGTTTAGCCTTGTGAATGTTTTCGCAACTACAGGTACTTTTAGAGAAATCACACATTCATAGTTTTCTATGGACCCAGTTGCCTAAAACATTTTTAAAGTCATTTTATTAATACTTCTATGTTGGATTTTTGTCATTTTGGTCTTGGTGAGTTTAGATAAAGATACTTTAGTTTTCTAAACTGGTGTGGTGTCCATTTGTGGTGTTATCGCTGTGAGAAGTTGGCCTGGTATATGCTGTCCACTAATAAAAGTGGGCCCCTTGCACCAGTCCAAATGACCCTTATTGATGATTAGATTAAAGACAACCGTTAAAGAAAGCTATCCTCGTGGTAGCTGTGGAGAGCAGCCTTCAGGCTATGTCTTGAAGGAATGTAAAGCAGCTTGTTTTACCAGATTAGCACCTCCTGAATAACCAAATGAAAGCAGAGCCACACAAGAGATATAAAAAATATATGTATTTATTACTAAACACTCTCTACTAACCTCTTTATGAGATTAGAGCACAAAGCACGCAATATTAAATCACTAGAACAACAGTAAATAATACAATACACAGTGGGCTCCGGGGGGAGACCAAACCATATACTAAGAAAGCGGTATAGAGCATTTAGAATGGCTGGGACCCCAAGGAACCATCAAAAGTAGTGACACAGGGGGCCCACGGAGGATGGGTGCAGTGTGAGAACACAGACGCAAGCTCCGTACAACTCTATGGGAAAGTCGCAGTTGGAAAATTAAAGATTAAGTACACTTCGGAGAGGACTTCAAGCAAACCCTTTGGCACATAGAAGGTTCTAAGGCTAGCACCCTTGTGAGTACTGGAGTACCCATGTTACCTATCCCATGGGAGACGGGTGCTTAGGTGTCAAGTGATGTCGGAAACCTTCAGCATTTTCAATAACTTAACTAAAAGAAGTGCTGCTGCCGGGAAGATGAAAAGTGGTATCCAAGCCTGGATCCGAGGTGAGAAGAACCTGAAAGCAGAGGGGACAGAGTTTGGGTCACTTCAGGGCGACCAGGGGCTTGGTAGACGAATGCCCACCAATGTCGGATGCTTCAGGTGAGATGATGGGGAGCTTGACTCTGCAGCCACAGGGACAAGTAGATGTCGACGATGACCAAAGTCCAGAAGTGAGCTGTCCCATGAAGGATGTTGAGTGCTGAGGGGTCAGTGTCTGGATTGAACACCAACAAGCCTTGGCAAATGCAACCTATGAGGGCAAAGGAAAGCAGGCCCGGTGTAGACCAGCAAGGTCCAGGAGATTCTCCAAGATATGGGGAGTCAGGGCACATCTGGAGCAACCAGGAAATCCCAACAGAAGTCAAAGTTACTTTCACAGGGACCCACAGGCCAACAGACCACGGATCGCAAAGGGACCTCAAGCTGAATCCCGAAATATCAGCTCAAGAAACACTTGTGGAGTGTAGGCCGGACATCTGCAGTGTAAATACTGCTCGTGGTTAGAACTACAAGTGGCCCAAAGCACAGCCTCAGGGATTTCCAAAAAGCATATGCTGCTGCAAATGTACACGGTGCATAGGGGTTTGGGTTGCACGGTCCCCAGGAGGGATACTGGTCTCAGAATTGCTGAGAGGGCAGATCAATCTCAGGAATGTATGGAAACCCATGTTCTGTATTGCGGAAATCTTTTAGGGTCCTCAGGAGCTTGGGAGATGCAAACCAGTCAGATACATTAAAGGTGACTGCAGCGCAGGGGAGGAACTCCTTTACTCCTACGGAGATTCTTCAGTCATCCAGCGTGGTGTAGATAGCCAAAGTACTTCATTTCTGCTTGCACAATTTAGTCCAGGTAAAACCTAAAGTCCTGTAGTCAGGGTTCCTTCTTTATACCCAAGGATGGGGTGGGACAAACTCTGTGGTCACACCTATGAGAGGGTCAGGACAGAGGGGTGGTTACATCCATGTCCTTTGTCCAGTTTCACGCCAGAGCAGAAGCAAATGGCTCCTGCAACCGGTTTGAACTTGACTATGCACAGGGACACCAACTGTGCCCCCAGTGCAGACTGTCAGGCACTCTCAGAGTGCACTCGCCCAGCCCCAATGCACTAGATCCTGTCTGGGAGGTGGTCACACCTCCCTGTGACAGGAAACCTATTTTCAAGCCTTCCCCTGCTCGAGCTTGGCTCAGCAGCAGGAGGGCAGACTTGTGCCTGTGGCTGGCAGCATTCATTTTGTGCTGCCCAGGTCGAGAAAGCTAGTACTGGTTGTACAGGTGTGTCGCATATGTCCCTTTAGAAGAGTTGAATCATACCTCTCCCACCAGTTACTGGAGGGGAGGTATGATTCCAAGGTGTTTGACACCAAACACAACATGTTTCCAAGCAGCCGTTTTAAAGTTAGCATTTACTGTGAGGTTATAATGCACTTAAATATATATATGGTTGGCTGCAATACAAACAACCCCGGCGAATAGGTTCAGAAGGCTGCAGGGGGCCCTGCTCATGCAGGAGCACCCTCTCAAATAAAACCCAGCACCCTGCCTTCAGGATTGATAAGGCCTGCCATAGGGGTGACTGATAGGTTTATATGTGCAGTGATTAGGATAGATATAGTGAACCTATATCTAAGTAAGGGATGCATGAACCACCTTAAATAGGCTGCAGTAGCATACCTGTGGTGTCAGTTTGAATGGTCTCTCAGGGGGGGCACAATACATGCTGCAATCCCTGGGAGGCCTCTGGGGTACCTATGCCCTGGGTACATAGTATACCATATACTAGGGACTGATAAGGGTACCCCAGAATCCAATCTAGAGTGTACCTAAAGTACATGCAATCCATTTAGAGGAGAAAGCAGCCTGACTGGGGTCTTGGATAGCAGGATCCCAGTCAGTCTAAGTCGAAAACAGTGAAACATCGCAAAAAGTGGGGGTAACTATAAGAAGCAGATCCTACTCTCCTACATAACCCCCCCAAACGTAAGCACATTAAACTAACCTTGACCAGTTGAGTCTTCGTGTTCTAAGTGGAAATATCTGGAGAGTCCATCTGCATTGGCATGGTTACTCCCAGGTCTATGTTCCACTGTATAGTCTATCCCCTGTAGGGAAATGGACCACCTCAAAAGTTTGGGGTTTTCACTATTCATCTGTTTTAGCCATAAGAGGGGCTTATGGTCTGTCTGAACAATGAAGTGAGTGCCAAACAAGTATGGCCTCGGCTTCTTCATAGCCCAAACCAAAGCAAAGGATTCCCCTTTCAATAGCTGACCAACATTTCTCTTTGGGGGTCAGCCTTCTGCTAAGAAAAGGTACTGGCTGATCCTGGCCCTCGTCATTCAGTTGTGATAACACAGCCCCTACCCCCAACTCAGATGCACCAGTTTGAACAATTAATTGTTTGGAATAGTCAGGACTTTGTAGAATGGGAGCAGTGCAATTGGCCTGCTTCAGGTCATCAAATGCCTTTTGACAGCAAACTGTCCACTGAACTTTCTTAGGCATTCTTTTGGAAGTTAGATCATTCAAATGGGTCTCTATGGGTCCATATCCTTTGACAAACCTCCTATAGTACCCAATCAGGCTCAAGAAAGCTCTGACCTGAGTCTGGGTGATTGGAGCAACCCAGTCCATGGCAGTCTGGATTAGCTGCACTACAGGCTTCCAGGCCTGTAAGGACTTTGTTCACCACTCTTTGAAAAGTGGCAGGTGCATTCTTCAAACAAAGAGCATCACCACAACTTGGTAGTGCCGACTAGGGGTTGAGAAAGGTGTTTTTGACCTTGCACCCTCAGCTAGTCTGATTTTCCTAGTAGCCAGCTTTCAGGTCAAAAGTGATCAGAAACGTCCATCACCACCCCCTTTTTTCCGCCATAAGTGTGGCAGGGTATGCTCAGACGTGAGTCCCTTGCTCACTTTGCCACTGGATTCAAGCAAGCCGGGCTGAAGACGGCTGGAATGCCAGAAACCGGTCCTCGGAAGCTTGTTTCTGGTCCAGGGAAGTCATGACTTGGCAGTTCGGGCTGGACTGTTCCCATGAGGCACAGGGCCAGACTGATTTGCATATACTCATGTCTGCACTGGGGTGGCAGAGGGGGCTAAAGAACGGTGATGGATTAAACCCAGATCTTTTGACTGGGTGTGAGTGTTTGATTGATTCAGATGCTCCGTCCATCACCATCCCCTTTTGTACCGCTTTTGGCCACCATAAGTGTGGCAGGGAATGCTCAGACGTGAGTCCCTTGCTCACTTTGCCACTGGATTCAAGCAAGCCGGGCTGAAGACGGCTGGAATGCCAGAAACCGGTCCTCGGAAGTTTGTTTCCGGTCCAGGGAAGACATGGCTTGGCAGTTCGGGCTGGACTGTTCCCATGAGGCACAGGGTCAGACTGATTTGCATATAGCCATTTCTGAACTGGGGTGGCAGAGTGGGCTAAAGAACGGTGATGGATTAAACCCAGATCTTTGGACTGGGTGTGAGTGTTTGATTGATTCAGATGCTCCGTCCATCACCACCCCCTTTTGTACCACTTTTGGCCGCCATAAGTGTGGCAGGGTATGCTCAGACGTGAGTCCCTTGCTCACTTTGCCACTGGATTCAAACAAACCGGACTGAGAACGGCTGGAATTCCAGAAACCGGTCCTCGGAAGCTTGTTTCCGGTCCAGGAAAGACATGGCTTGGCAGTTCGGGCTGGACTGTTCCCATGAGGCACAGGGTCAGACTGATTTGCATATAGCCATGTCTGAACTGGGGTGGCAGAGTGGGCTAAAGAACGGTGATGGATTAAACCCAGATCTTTTGACTGGGTGTGAGTGTTTGATTGATTCAGATGCTCCGTCCATCACCACCCCCTTTTGTACCACTTTTGGCTGCCATAAGTGTGGCAGGGTATGCTCAGACGTGAGTCCCTTGCTCACTTTGCCACTGGAATCAAGCAAGCTGGGCTGAAGAAGGCTGGAATGCCAGAAACCGGTCCTCGGAAGCTTGTTTACGGTCCAGGGAAGACATGGCTTTGCAGTTCGGGCTGGACTGTTCCCATTAGGCACAGGGTCAGACTGTTTTTCATATAGCTATGTCTGAACTGGGGTGGCAGAGTGGGCTAAAGAATGGTGATGGATTAAACCCAGATCTTTTGACTGGGTGTGAGTGTTTGATTGATTCAGATGCTCCGTCCATCCCCACCCCCTTTTGTACCACTTTTGGCCGCCATATTGTGGCAGGGTATGCTCAGACGTGAGTCCCTTGCTCACTTTGCCACTTGATTCAAGCAAGCCGGGCTGAAGACGGCTGGAATGCCAGAAACCGGTCCTCGGAAGCTTGTTTACGGTCCAGGGAAGACATGGCTTGGCAGTTCGGGCTGGACTGTTCCCATGAGGCACAGGGTCAGACTGATTTGCATATAGCCATGTCTGAACTGGGGTGGCAGAGTGGGCTAAAGAACAGTGTTGGATGAAACCCAGATCTTTTGACTGGGTGTGAGTGTTTGATTGATTCAGATGCTCCGTCCATCCCCACCCCCTTTTGTACCACTTTTGGCCGCCATAAGTGTGGCAGGGTATGCTCAGACGTGAGTCCCTTGCTCACTTTGCCACTGGATTCAAGCAAGCCGGGCTGAAGACAGCTGGAATGCCAGAAACCGGGCCTCGGAAGCTTGTTTCCGGTCCAGGGAAGACATGGCTTGGCAGTTCGGGCTGGACTATTCCCATGAGGCACAGGGTCAGACTGATTTGCATATAGCCATGTCTGAACTGGGGTGGCAGAGTGGGCTAAAGAACGCTGATGGATTAAACCCAGATCTTTTGACTGGGTGTGAGTGTTTGATTGATGCAGATGCTCCGTCCATCACCACCCCCTTTTGTACCGCTTTCGGCCGCCATAAGTGTGGCAGGGTATGCTCAGACGTGAGTCCCTTGCTCACTTTGCCACTGGATTCAAGCAAGCCGGGCTGAAGACGGCTGGAATGCCAGAAATCGGTCCTCGGAAGCTTGTTTCCGGTCCAGGGAAGACATGGCTTGGCAGTTCGGGCTGGACTGTTCCCATGAGGCACAGGGTCAGACTGATTTGCATATAGGCATGTCTGAACTGGGGTGGCAGAGTGGGCTAAAGAACGGTGATGGATTAAACCCGGGTCTTTTGACTGGGTGTGAGTGTTTGATTGATGCAGATGCTCCGTCCATCACCACCCCCTTTTGTACCGCTTTCGGCCGCCATAAGTGTGGCAGGGTATGCTCAGACGTGAGTCCCTTGCTCACTTTGCCACTGGATTCAAGCAAGCCGGGCTGAAGACGGCTGGAATGCCAGAAATCGGTCCTCGGAAGCTTGTTTCCGGTCCAGGGAAGACATGGCTTGGCAGTTCGGGCTGGACTGTTCTCATGAGGCACAGGGTCAGACTGATTTGCATATAGCCATGTCTGAACTGGGGTGGCAGAGTGGGCTAAAAAACGGTGATGGATTAAACCCAGATCTTTTGACTGGGTGTGAGTGTTTGATTGGTTTAGATGCTCCGTCCATCACCACCTCCTTTTGTACCGCTTTTGGCCGCCATAAGTGTAGCAGGGTATGCTCAGACGGGAGTCCCTTGCTCACTGTGCCACTGGATTCAAGCAAGCCGGGGTGAAGACGGCTGGAATGCCAGAAACCGGTCCTCGGAAGCTTGTTTCCGGTCCAGGGAAGACATGGCTTGGCAGTTCGGGCTGGACTGTTCCCATGAGGCACAGGGTCAGACTGATTTGCATATAGCCATGTCTGAACTGGGGTGGCAGAGTGGGCTAAAGAACAGTGTTGGATGAATCCCAGATCTTTTGACTGGGTGTGAGTGTTTGATTGATTCAGATGCTCCGTCCATCCCCACCCCCTTTTGTACCACTTTTGGCCGCCATAAGTGTGGCAGGGTATGCTCAGACGTGAGTCCCTTGCTCACTTTGCCACTGGATTCAAGCAAGCCGGGCTGAAGATGGCTGGAATGCCAGAAACCGGTCCTCGGAAGCTTGTTTCCGGTCCAGGGAAGACATGGCTTGGCAGTTCGGGCTGGACTGTTCCCATGAGGCACAGGGTCAGACTGATTTGCATATAGGCATGTCTGAACTGGGGTGGCAGAGTGGGCTAAAGAACGGTGATGGATTAAACCCGGGTCTTTTGACTGGGTGTGAGTGTTTGATTGATGCAGATGCTCCGTCCATCACCACCCCCTTTTGTACCGCTTTCGGCCGCCATAAGTGTGGCAGGGTATGCTCAGACGTGAGTCCCTTGCTCACTTTGCCACTGGATTCAAGCAAGCCGGGCTGAAGACGGCTGGAATGCCAGAAATCGGTCCTCGGAAGCTTGTTTCCGGTCCAGGGAAGACATGGCTTGGCAGTTCGGGCTGGACTGTTCTCATGAGGCACAGGGTCAGACTGATTTGCATATAGCCATGTCTGAACTGGGGTGGCAGAGTGGGCTAAAAAACGGTGATGGATTAAACCCAGATCTTTTGACTGGGTGTGAGTGTTTGATTGGTTTAGATGCCCCGTCCATCACCACCTTCTTTTGTACTGCTTTTGGCCGCCATAAGTGTAGCAGGGTATGCTCAGACGGGAGTCCCTTGCTCACTGTGCCACTGGATTCAAGCAAGCCGGGCTGAAGACGGCTGGAATGCCAGAAACCGGTCCTCGGAAGCTTGTTTCCGGTCCAGGGAAGACATGGCTTGGCAGTTCGGGCTGGACTGTTCCCATGAGGCACAGGGTTGGACTGATTTGCATATAGCCATGTCTGAACTGGGGTGGCAGAGTGGGCTAAAGAACGATGATGGATTAAACCCAGATCTTTTGACTGGGTGTGAGTGTTTGATTGATTCAGATGCTCCGTCCATCACCACCCCCTTTTGTACTGCAGAAACGTGCTGAGGCCCAATTATCTATAAGCTCATCTGCCCTGGGAATTGGATGGGCATCAGTCCTAGTGACTATCCCTGTAGTCACTAGCCCTGTAGTTAACACAGAACTTCATCTCTCTCTTACCATTCTGGGTGTGAGTTTTTGGTAAAGGGCTATCTGAAGGCTCAATTACTCCAAGTTCCAAAATTTTTGGGACTTCAGTCCTAATGCATTCTCTGACTTGGTCAGGTTGCCTGCAAATCTTTTTTATGACAGGCAGACGTCACCTGTGTCCACTTCATGAGTGTACCAGGTAGTCTGACTTGGAGTCAGTGAGAACATATGTCTAAACGGATTCAGAACTTTTCTGCAATCAGTTTGCTACTGGTCAATGAGGCTGCCTGCCAAGGCTACACCATCAACTGAGCCATCATCAGGGTTCTTTGAGAGCAGGTCAGGGAGTGGATAACTCTCTTCCTCCTGTCCCTCATCAGTAGCCATGAGCAAGCCCATGTCTTCCCTGTCACATATGGTTTGAGCCTGTTCACATGGAGCCCCCTATGGGGGTTCCTGGGAGTTCCAAGGTCCACCAGGTAGGTAACCTCTCCCTTCTGCTCAATGATGGTATGGGGGCCACTCTACTTGTCTTGGAGGGCTTCTAGGGCCACAAGCTCCAACACCCATACGTTCTTTCCTGTCTGATAAACCATCAACACAGACCTTTGGTCATGCCAGGCCTTTTGTAATTCCTGGCTAGCCTCAAGGTTTTTGGATGCCTTCTTCATGTACTCAGCCATCCTGGAGGAGAGACCAAGTACAACGTCCATGTTTAGGGGGTTTGATACGTAACTCCCATCCCTCCTTCACAGACATAATGGACCCTAACTGGATGTCCAAACAGAAGTTCACAATGGCTGTAACTAACCCCTTTCAGAGGAACCTCAATGAGAAGGCAGGGCAAAAGTATGTTCCATCTATGCCTGAGCTTTTCAGGGAGATCTTAAATAATGCCCTTTCGGGTTTTGTTGAACCTTTCAACTAACCCACTGCATTGTGGGTGATAAGGTGTGGTTAATTTGTAATTTACTACAAACACCTTCCATGTAGCAGTCAAGTAACCAGACATAACAATTTCAGTTCTGTCTGATGCCACCTCTTTAGAAAAACCCACTCTGAAAAAGATTCACAGGAGGGCTCTAGCCACAATAGGACCTGTGATTGTCCTAGGAGGGATTGCCTCTGGATACCTAGTGGCATGGTCCACCACCACTAGTATACATCTGTGCCCAGATGCAGTTTGAGGATCCGTGGGACCAACAGTGTCAATCCCAACCCTCTCAAAGGGAACCCCCGCCATAGGTAGTGGTATCAGGGGGGACTTTGTAGTACCACCTGCCTCACAACTGGCTTGCCAAGTGATACAGGAGCGATAAAACTCCATTGTGTCTTCTGACATTTGGGGGCAATGAAAGTTAGGCAGAAGTCTGTCCCAAGTCTTGTTTTTTGTGCCAGGTGTCCTGCTAATGGGATATCATGTGCCAGTGTCAATAGGAAGTCCCTAAACTTTAGAGGTATAACCAACCTCCTGGTAGCACCAGGCTTGGGGTCTCTACTCTCTGAGTATAAGAGTCCATCATCCCAATAGATCCAATGGGATCCACTGGCACTCCCAGCAGCCTCAGCAGCAGCTTGCTGTCTGAGGGGTTTAAGAGAGGGGCAGCTCAGCTGCTCCTGGCTCAGATCTGCCCAGGAAGGGTCCCCTGTCCCCAAGAACTCAATCTGATCGGGTTCAATCTCCTCTGGGATAGTTCCTGCTTCAGGACTAAGATCACCTCCCTCAAGAGACTGATCTGAACTCTGAGGCAGTGGGGAAGAGACTGCCTTACCACTACTGTTCATTCTCTTGGAAGGCACCTGGTCCATTGTTCCAGGATCTAGGGCCAGTTCAGTGGAATACATTTTTGCCTGTGACCTGGTCATAGCAAACACATCTGCAGGGATGCCCAATATTTCTCCATGAGTCCTGAGCTCCACTTCAGCCACAGCTGAAGTTTCTAAATCATTGCCCAACAAGCATTCAACAGGGAGGTCTGCACTTACCACAACCTTCTTAGGGCCAGCTACCCCTCCCCAGGTAAAATTCACAACTGCCAAGGAATGGTCTGTCCTGATATTGCTTGCATTGGTCACTTGGTACATCTCACCAAATATGATCTGTTCAGGGGCCACAAGATCGTTTGTCACCATTGGGAGAAGTTGGCCAGGCATATGCTGGCCAATAGTTATAGTGCAAAAACAAGAAAAGAGAGGTCAGATCAGACTATTGATCAATCTAAACGCAAACTTTACAGACCACAGTTCATGGAGTTAACACAAGATTCGACTATCACAACCGATTTGGGTGATAAAGAAAGCCCTCACACACTGACCTAGTCAGTGTCATGCTTCATCATCGGGCCCCACCAACAGAGGCCGAATGCCTCTGTGGTGTGCTACGACGCCAGAAAGACTGCGGAGCAGGTTTTGTGTTTGGAGGGCGTGCTCTTGTTTACAGTGAAAGGTTTAAAAGTGCCTGAAAAAGGGTATCGAAAAAAATATATTTAATAAATGATCCCTGAGGCACAAAATAAGGAGTATTATGTGTCTGTATTTACATGCCAAGGTTTAAGGTTGGTAAAATACAGAATATACTCAATTTTTTAGTCAATAGTTATAGTGGGCACCTTGCACCAGTCCAAACAACCCCTTAGAGGTTAAAGACAACATTTATTGAAAGCTATCCTAGTAGTAGCTATGGAGAGCAGCCTTCAGGCTAAGTCTTGAAGGAATATAAAGCAGTTTGTTTTACCCGTCTATAATCTCTTGAGTGACCAAATGAAAGGAGAACCACACCAGGTATATATATATAAAATGTAGGTATTTATTCTAAACAGACCCTACTAGTCTCTTTACATACGTTACACCTAATATAGCACAGTAAATTAGCACAATATACGTTGAGCCCTAGGGCCGTACCAAACCATATATTAAGAAAGTGGTATACAAACCACGTCTTGACTAGGCAGAAAGGCATAGAGCCTGTAGAATCGCTGGAGCCTCAAGGAACCACCCAAGGAAGTGACAAAGGGGACTCACGGGGACGTGTGCAGTGTGGGAACACAGCCGCGAGATGCCGTTAGCTTCTTTGTGGAAAGTCGGGGTTGGAAATTTAAAGATTAAGGACACTTGGGAGATGACTTTGAGCAAATCCCCTTGGACGTAAGGGGTTCTAGGACCAACACCAATGAGAGTACTGGAGTACTCAAGTTACCTCACCCAGGGAAGCCGGGTGCATAGGCGTCTTTTGGTGTCAGGAATCGTCATTGCTTTCAAAGGCGATCTGCAGCAGAGTGCTGCTGCCGTCGAAGTGGAAAGTGTCCAGTGTGATCCAAGCCTGGATCGAAGATAAGAAGAACCTGAAATCAGAGTGGACAGAGTCTGGGTCACTTGCCAGTGACTAGGGACACGATAGATGAATGCCCACCGATGTCTGGTGATATCAGGTTAAAGAGGTGAAGCTTTGCTCTGCAGCCATGAGGGCCAGGAGGCGCCAACAACCTCTAGGAGCTGGATTTGAGATTTCCCACAGAAGGTGTCGAGTGCTGCGGTATCGGTTACCAGATTGGAGCCAACAAGCCTTGGCAACAGCAACCCATGCAGAAAGTGAAGAAATGCTTCGGTGCGGACCAGCAAGGTCCAAGGGACTCACCAAGTGGTGGAGAGTCAAGGCACATATGGAGGAACCAGGAAAACCCACTTGATGTCAAAATTGCCTTCTTAGGGACCCCCCAGTCAACGGACCAGGGATCGCGAAGGTACCTCAAGCGAAAACACAAAGGTCCAGCTCACAGAACACTCATGGAGCGCAGGCCAGCAAGCCTCAGTAAAAAAGGTGCTTGGGGTCTGGGCTACAAGTAACCCAATGCAGAGCCTCAAGAAACGTCGAGAAGCTGATGCATTTGCAAATGTGCACGGTGTCCAGGGGTTCCGGTTCCACTGTACTCACAAGGGCTGCGGGTTTCACCTTTGCTGGGGAGTCAGGTCAGCCTCAGAGGAGTCTGGAAATTCACCTCCCGGGCTGCAATTACATTAGATTCGTCGGGTGCTTCGGAGATGCAGGCCAGTCAGATGCATCTTTGGTGCCTGCCAAGCAGGGGAGTAACTCCTTTACTCCAAGGGAGATTCTTCAATCATATAGTCGTGTAGATCATCAAAGTTCCAGGATATCTGTAGCAGAGTTTCGTCCAGGTGTAATCTAATGTCCTGTAGCCAAGGGAAGGGGTTGGACATACTCTGGGGACCCACCTAATGGAGGGTTTGGAAAGAGGGGTGTCTACACCCATTTTCCTTGTCCAATTTTGTGCCAGAGCAGGAGTTGGTAGCCCCAGCAAACTGTTTGAACTGGGCTATGCACAGGTACACCAAATGTGCCCCAGTGCAGACTTTAAAGCTCTCTCAGAGTGCACCCACCCAGTCCCTATACTCTAAAGCCTGTCACAGGAAACCTATTGTCCAGGCCTACCCTGACGGAGTTTCGTCAAGCAGCAGGAGGCCGGACTCATGTCTGCAGCATCCATTTTGTAATGCCAGGGCTTTCTTAAATTGGTAACGGGTATACCGGTGTGTACAAGTCTCTCCCTTTGAAGAGTGGAATTCTACCCCCACTGCCAGGACTGGTGGGGGGTAGGATTCCAAAGTGTTTGACACCGAACACGACATGTTTCCATGTAGCCATTCCAAAGTTGCAAAAAACAATTTGATGGACATAATGTAGATCAATGTCTTACATTCACCCCAGTACAAGGATCTGGGCCTAAATCCATCGTTTTTTGCACTCCACACCACCCTGGGTCAGATAATGGCTTTATGCAAATCAGCTCTGACTCTGTGCCCCATGGGAACAGTCCAGTCCGAACTACAACAGCCATATCTTTCCCAGACCGGAATCAAGCATCCGAGGACCGGACCGGTTTCGAGGTAACACCTCTCATCAGCCCGGCTAGCTTGACTCCAGTGGTGTGGAGGCTCTGGGACCCACGTCTGAGCTACCCCAGTACACTCAGGGAGAAAATTACAAAAAACAATTTGATGGACAGAATGTAGATCAATGTCTTACATTCACCCCAGTACAAGGATCTGGGCCTAAATCCATCGTTTTTTGCACTCCACACCACCCTGGGTCAGATAATGGCTTTATGCAAATCAGCTCTGACCCTGTGCCCCATGGGAACAGTCCAGTCCGAACTACAACAGCCATATCTTTCCCAGACCGGAATCAAGCATCCGAGGACCGGACCGGTTTCGAGGTAACACCTCTCATCAGCTTGACTCCAGTGGTGTGGAGGCTCTGGGACCCACGTCTGAGCTACCCCAGTACACTCAGGGAGAAAATTACAAAAAACAATTTGATGGACAGAATGTAGATCAATGTCTTACATTCACCCCAGTACAAGGATCTGGGCCTAAATCCATCGTTTTTTGCACTCCACACCACCCTGGGTCAGATAATGGCTTTATGCAAATCAGCTCTGACCCTGTGCCCCATGGGAACAGTCCAGTCCGAACTACAACAGCCATATCTTTCCCAGACCGGAATCAAGCATCCGAGGACCGGACCGGTTTCGAGGTAACACCTCTCTTCAGCCCGGCTAGCTTGACTCCAGTGGTGTGGAGGCTCTGGGACCCACGTCTGAGCTACCCCAGTACACTCAGGGAGAAAATTACAAAAAACAATTTGATGGACAGAATGTAGATCAATGTCTTACATTCACCCCAGTACAAGTATCTGGGCCTAAATCCATCGTTTTTTGCACTCCACACCACCCTGGGTCAGATAATGGCTTTATGCAAATCAGCTCTGACCCTGTGCCCCATAGGAACAGTCCAGTCCGAACTACAACAGCCATATCTTTCCCAGACCGGAATCAAGCATCCGAGGACCGGACCGGTTTCGAGGTAACACCTCTCATCAGCCCGGCTAGCTTGACTCCAGTGGTGTGGAGGCTCTGGGACCCACGTCTGAGCTACCCCAGTACACTCAGGGAGAAAATTACAAAAAACAATTTGATGGACAGAATGTAGATCAATGTCTTACATTCACCCCAGTACAAGGATCTGGGCCTAAATCCATCGTTTTTTGCACTCCACACCACCCTGAGTCAGATAATGGCTTTATGCAAATCAGCTCTGACCCTGTGCCCCATGGGAACAGTCCAGTCCGAACTACAACAGCCATATCTTTCCCAGACCGGAATCAAGCATCCGAGGACCGGACCGGTTTCGAGGTAACACCTCTCATCAGCCCGGCTAGCTTGACTCCAGTGGTGTGGAGGCTCTGGGACCCACGTCTGAGCTACCCCAGTACACTCAGGGAGAAAATTACAAAAAACAATTTGATGGACAGAATGTAGATCAATGTCTTACATTCACCCCAGTACAAGTATCTGGGCCTAAATCCATCGTTTTTTGCACTCCACACCACCCTGGGTCAGATAATGGCTTTATGCAAAGTTAGCATTTAGCGCGATGCTATAATGCGCTTAAGAGTATATGGTCTGGCCGCATCACAGAACGGCCCCAGAGAATAGGTTCCGAAGGCTGTAGAGGGGCCCTGCTCATGCATGGGCACCCTCTCACACAAAACCCAACACCCTGCCTTCAGGATTGGTAAGGCCTGCCATAGGGGTGACTAATAGGTTTATATGTGCAGTGATTTAAGGTAGATATGGGAAACCTATATCTAAGTAAGGGGTGCAGGCACCACCTTACACAGGCTGCAGTAGCAGTCCTGTGGTGTCATTTTGGAAGGTTTCCCAGGGGTGGCATAATACATGCTGCAGCCCATAGTAGGCCTCTGGTGTATCAATGCCCTAGGTACCTAAGGTACCATATACTAGGGACTCATAAGGGTACCCCAATAACCAAACTGGAGTGTACCTAAAGTACTTGAAATCAATTTAGAGAGGAAATATCTAGGCTGGGGCCCTGAATAGCAGGGTATCAGCCAAACAAAGTCAAAAACCAATTAAAACACCAGGACAAAAGTGGGGGCAACAATGTAGTCAGATTCCACCTTCCTACATAACACCCCCAAACGAAAGGAGATGAGGCTAACCTTGTCCAGGTGAGCCTTTATTGACTGAGTGGCCATATATGGAAGTACCTGCACTAGCATAGTTACCCCTGTCTTATGGTCCACTAAGCAATCCCTCACCATAAGGGTATGAGAGGGTCTCCACCATTGAGAATTACTACCTGTGGTGTGCTTTGGTAAAGTACAAGGTTGGTGAGGTGTCTGAATAGGTAAGTGAGGCCCTAATGAAGTTGGTCTCAACTTCCTTTGATCACTGGTCACCATGGAGCCTTACTTTCCATGAGTGAGTTGCATCTGGCTCTAAGGGTCAACCTTTGGCTGCCTACAGTTGGGGGTTGGGTCCCTTTGGTTAGAACACTGGAGGGACATGGTAGGTTTGGAACCACTGGGTCCCAGGTTTGCCTTTGCCCAACAGAGTCCATCTGGGGGTGGTCCCTATTAAATGTCAAAAGAGATCCTTCAGAGGGTTGAGGAATTTTTACCTGGCTAGGGCTACTAGACTGGGTGCCCCTGATCTGCCGATGGAGGAGTTCATCTGAACAGGGAGCCCTGTAGGGTCCACTGACCTCCCTGGCCTCTTCAGCCCTGGGCTGACTGAGGCAGGCTAGAGAGGGGCAGGTTACCTGCTCCAGACTGGGTACCACCTTGGAAGGGTCCCCTGCCATCAGATGTGTTGCCAGGACAGGACTGACTACCTCTGGGGCAGTTCCTTCACTGGGGCAGTATTAGTTCCCTGAGGAGGCTGACCCTTACCTATAGTCTGGGGAAGAAAAGACTGTTCTTCATCCCTTGTGCTCTCTTGTGGAGAAGAGGGGGCAATTCTTTCCGGATCCTTCACTCCAAGATTTCCCTGTGTTGGGCTGTGGCCCTCACAGCCCACTAACTCTCTCAGGGATGCCCAGAATTCTGAGATGGGTGTGGTGTTCAACTTCAGCCCAGGCTGAAATTTCCAGATCATTGCCCATCAGGCAATTCACAGGAACGTTTGGGGACACTGCCACTCTTTTTGGGCCTGTGACTCCTCCACAGCTGAGACTGATCATGGCCATGGGGTGATCGGTTCTGCCACAATCAATGTTGGTCACCTGGTATTTAAACTCTGGTAAAAGCTGGTGAGGGGAGACTAGTTTCTATGCCACCATGGTGACACTAGCCCCTGTGTCCCTGAATGCCACAGCTTGCTTTCTGACCATTAGTTATGGGCTACTGTCTGTACCTGCACAAAGCATTGGGTCTCGTGGTAAAAGTGGCAAATCCCACACCACCATCACAGATTAAGGAGACTATTGAGGGGGGCCTGTCTAAACTAGGGCCCACCTCTGTTCTCCATGAGAATTCACTTACCTTTTTGGGTGCAACACTACCGCCTGGGGGATTACTACTAGTAGTACCAGGAGGAATGTAGTGTTAGTTGGAGGAATATTTTCTTTATTGCCAATTCTGGGGCAACTGGGATCAGTTTTCCAGAGGCCAGGCTTTTTACAAACATGGCAATATGGTTTCTTTTCAGGAGAGGAAGGAGTTTGGGACCCACCCTCAGAATTAGGTTTTTGGGGCCCTTTAGGGGACTTGTCTTTGGATTTATCCCCACCTTTCTCTTGGGACTTGGTAGAAGCTTTATTCGGGTCACCTACTCTACTGTAGCCTAGTAAACTCTCTTGAGTTGTAGAAAGGGTGTGCTAAGCCCTTGACACACAACTCTAAGTTCAGTAGAACTTACTGTAGTTTAAGCTTTATTATATTTACCTCAGGTACCTTTAGTGGATTTTATCTGGTAAAACAAAGGAAAGCTTGAATCCCAACCGCTGCACACCAATGTGAGAAGTTGGCCTCGCATATGTTGTCCACTAGTTATAATGGGCCCTAGGGGCGTACCAAACCATATATTTAGAAAATGGTATAAGAACCATGACTTGACTAGACACAAGGCCTAGAGCTTGTAGAATCACTGGAGCCACAAGGAACCACCCAAGGTAGTGATATAGGGAACCCACGGGAGATGTGTGTAGTGCGAGAACACAGCCGCGAGATGCCGTTAGCTTCTATGGGGAAAGTCACGGAAATTTAAAGATTAAGGACACTTAGGAGAGGACTTTGAGCAAACCCCCTTAGACTTAATGTAATGTAATGTAAATAGGTTTTTATAAAGCGCTGCTATCACTCCAAGGAGCATCTTGGCGCTGAAAGACCAGAAAAGATGAAAGGTCTGTCCAGGCTTCTATCATTAGTAGGCCAGGGTACTCATATTGAAGCTCTACAGCACATATCAGGAAGGCTAAATATCCAAGTCTTCAGTGATTTCCTTAACTCTGATTCCAAGACCATAGCACAGAGATATGGAGGGAGTTTATTCCATGCCTTGGATCCTAGAACCGCCAGGGATTTCCCTCCCTTCGAGATGAGTCTGAAGGTGGGGATGGCCAACAAATTCGCATTAGAAGATCTAAGGTTGCGTGATGGATGGTAACGCAGGAACCTCATTTATAGGTACTTTGGTCCTCATAAGTGAAAAGCCCTAAAGGTGATCACTAGGATTTTGAACAATACCCGTTTGTGAATTGGTAGCCAGTGAAGAGTGCCCAATGCAGCTGAAGCCGAAGATTTCCTAGGCCACTTCAGCACAAGCCTGGCCGCTGCATGCTGTACCATTTGCAACTTATGTATGACTACCTTGTTTGTTCCAGCATACAGACTGTTGCAATAGTCGAGTCTTGATGCTATAAGGGTGACCGCTACCATTTTCCTGGCTGATAGTGGGAGCAAATCAAAACATTTCCTTAATCCCTTTATAACATTAAAACAGGTACCTGCTACTGCCAAAGCCTGTTGTTTAAAAGACAGGGAGGCATCAAACTTAATGCCTAGGTTTCGCGCTGAAG